>NC_142012.1:165187169-165254669 GCF_049901735.1 Notechis scutatus | reverse complement strand
TCATAAGTAGAGGATTACCGATACAACGATGGCATTCGCTTTAATGACAGACCCCCCCACCAAAAAATAGATTATAAAATCAGATCTAGTCACGGCTTACAACCATAACGGCCAGGCACTTGCAGTCGTAAGTTGAGTATTATTAAATACGCATCGTGCCACTATGTGTTTCAGGGCCCACCAGGTTGGATGAAGAGATGGAGAAAAAGATCAGAGGAGAATATTCGTTAGCTCGGGATCGAAATGAAGGTGTCCTTGGTGTTTTCTGAGCTTGGTTGTTTCCTTGCAGATGATTCATTACGAGGGAACATCGTCAGGGCTAGAAGGGAGCGGGGTTCGCACGAGGAAAGAGGAGGAGGAGAAAGACTTTGAGGGCCTTGGCGCGCTCTCGTGTTTTGTTTTCCTTAAGGACGTTTTGTCGCCCAACTAGGGAACATCATCCGTGCTAGAAGGGAGAGGGGTTTGTGGAGAGGAGGAGAGGAGGAGGAGGAGGAGGAGGAGGAGGAGGAGGAGGAGGAGGAGGAGGAGGAGGAGGAGGAGGAGGAGGAGGAGGAGGACAATGACTCTGAGGTCCTGGGTACTCCCTGAATGTGGTGGTTTTATTGTAGGCATTTCATGACCCAGCTAGGGAACATCATCTGGGCTAGAAAAGAGTGGGGTTTGTGGAGAGGAGGAGGAGGAGGAGGAGGAGGAGGAGGAGGAGGAGGAGGAGGAGGAGGAGGAGGAGGAGGAGGAGGGGACTTCGTGCTCTTTGAGCTAGGTTGTTTTCTTGCAGACGCTTTCTTTACCTGACTAGGTAACATCGTCAGTGCTAGAAGGGAGTGGGGTTTGTGGAGAGGAGGAGGAGGAGGAGGAGGAGGAGGAGGGAGGAGGAGGAGGAGGAGGAGGAGGAGGAGGAGGAGGAGGAGGAGGAGGAGGAGGACAATGACTCTGGGGTCCTTGGCGCTCCCCTGAATGTGGTGGTTTTATTGTAGGCATTTCATGACCCAGCTAGGGAACATCATCTGGGCTAGAAAAGAGTGGGGTTTGTGGAGAGGAGGAGGAGGAGGAGGAGTAGGAGGAGGAGGAGGAGGACTTCGTGCTCTTTGAGCTAGGTTGTTTTCTTGCAGACGTTTCTTTACCCGACTAGGTAACATCGTCAGTGCTAGAAGGGAATGGGGTTTGCAGGATGGAGGAGGAGCGGAGGGGGGGGGGAGGAGGAAGAAGGGGAGGAGGAGGAGAAAGACTTTGAGGGCCTTTTGTGCTCTCTCATTGTTTGTTTTCCTTAAGGACGTTTCGTCGCCCAACTAGGGAGCGTCATCAGCGCTACTAAGGGGAGTGGGGTTTGCTCGCACTTTACCTTCTAGCGGCTTGCTCTGTCAGTGTAGGTGGGAGTGATCCAAGGAACCCACCAAAATAAAATTTTACTTTGTTGGGTAATAAAAACACCACCAAGATCAGGATGTCTATGGAAATTCTCCATCCTTCGGGTCACGGTTGCTCCAAAGTTCAGCCCAGAATGGAAGAAGGGTGAGAAGCGAAACGTTTTCAAAGAAAGAAGAAAAAAGAAAACCAAGAAAGAGTCCAGTGGCCTTTTGGAAAACGCCCCTGGGGGACTCCCAACTCCGATTGGAGCATGGAGAGAGATCCCATCTCTAGGGGGAGCCTCAAAGCCACCCTGGAGGAGAAAACGGGACCTCTCAGTGCCCCGCAGGTTCCACCCACGAGGTTCGACAACAAGGAGAACCACCTACGCTGACTTGTCCACTTCCTGACGGATCTTCTTCACCGACAGCTTGATGTTGAACCGGATGCTGTTGAGGATGTTCTTGAAATAGGTTTTCTGGTGGACTTCGAACTGCAGAAGACACACGTCTCAAGACACATGCAAAGGTTTAAGGAAGAACCTGAGGTTCAGGATAAGATAGGGTAGGGCAGGGCAGGGCAGGGCAGAGCAGAACAGAGCAGAGCAGAATAGAATGAATGAAAATAATAGCACAGAATATAGAAAATGAAGAGAATAAAATAGAATATAGAAAATGAATAGAATAGGACTAGAATAGAATAGAATAAATGAATATAATAGAACAGAATATATAAAATGAATAGAATAGAATAGAATAGAATAGAATAAATGAAAATAATAGAACAGAATATATAAAATGAATAGAATAGAATAGAATAGAATAGAATAGAATAGAATAGAATAGAATAGAATAGAATAGGGGGAAAGAGCAGAATAGAATAGAACAGAACAGAATAGAACAGAACAGGGAATAGAATAGAATAGAATAAATAAAAATAATAGAACAAAATATAGAAAATGAAAATGAATAGAATAGAAATAGAATAAATAAAAATAATAGAACAGTATATAGAAAATGAATAGAATAGAATAGAATAGAACAGAACAAAATAGAATAAATGAAAATAATAGCACAGAATATAGAAAATGAATAGAATAGAATAAAATAGAATATAGAAAATGAATAGAATAGGACTAGAATAGAATAGAATAAATGAAAATAATAGAACAGAATATAGAAAATGAATAAAATAGAATAGAATATAGAAAATGAATAGAATAGAATAAACAAAAATAATAGAACAGAATATAGAAAATGAATAGAATAGAACAGAACAGAACAGAATAGAATAGGGGAATAGAATAGAATAGAATAGAATATAGAAAATGAATAGAGTAGAATAGAAATAGAATAGAATAGAATGAATGAAGAATAGAATAGAATAGAATAGAATAGAATAGAATAGAATAGAATAGAATAGAATAGAATAGAATAGAATAGAATAGAAGGAACAGAGTTGGAAGGGAATTTAGAGGTCTTCTAGTCCAACCCCCTGCCTAGACAGGAAACCCTACACTACTTCAGACAAATGCTTGCCCAATCTCTTCTTAAAGACTTCCAGTGTTGGAGCATTCACAACTTCTGGAGGCAAGTTGTTCCACTGGTTAATTGTTCTACTTTTGTCTAACTTTTACTTTTTTTTATGATTTCAACTTTGCAAGAAAAAAAGAAACTTCATTTATGGAACGAAATTAAAAATCTATCTTTACATTGTCCTCTTTGCTTCGAAGATGTCGAAAAGGGATGAGAGAATTAATAGAGTTGGAAGGGAACTTGGAGGTCATCTGGTCCAACCCCCTGCCTAGGCAGGAAACCCTACACCACTTCAGACAAATGCTTGTCCAATCTCTTCTTTTAAAGACTTCCAATGTTGGAGCCTTCACAACTTCCGAAGGCAAGTTGTTCCACTGATGATTTGTTTTAACCGTCAGGAAATTTCTCCTTAATTCGAGGTTGCTTCTCTCCTTGATTAGTTTCCATCCGTTGCTTCTTGTCCTCTTCTCTGTGGCAACCCCTGAGATATCGGAACACAGCTATCATATCATCTCTAGTCCTTTTCACTAGACTAGACATACCCAGTTCCTGCAACCGTTCTTCGTATGGTTTAGCCAGACATGCTTTGTTTCGCAGGTGGAACACAAACCTACCAGGACTTGACTACTACGAGGTAATTTTCTTAGGGCTGACCCTAAAAAACTACAGTATTCAGAAGATGAAAGGCATGTGAAACATAGCGACGACGCTGGTCACCTGTGCAAGCTCCAGGAATCATTTAAGATTGCCTTCAAATATCTACCCATTGTCGGCGGGTTTACTAGATGCAAACTTTAAAATGGGATTACAGGTAGGCCTCAACTTACGACGACAATAGAGCCGACATTTTCTGTTGTGAAGTGAGACATTTGTTAAGTGAATTTTGCCACATTTTACGGCCTTTCCCTCCCCCCCACAGTTGTTCAGTGAATCACTGCCGTTGATAAGTGAGTAACCCGGTTGTTAAGTGAATCTGGCTTCCTCCATTGAACTCGACCCCTTGGAAGGGCGCAAAAGGGGAATCTTGTGACCTTGGGACACAGCCACGGTCGTAAGTATGATCATGGGGATGCTGGAAAGGTCATAACTGTGGGAAACGGTCCTAAGTCACTTTTTTCACGGCCGTTGTAACTTCAAACGGTCACTAAATGAACCTGTCATAAGTCAAGGCCTGCCTGTATAAGTGGTGTAAAACATAGTGACTATGTTGCTGCCCTGTGAAAGCTTCAGGAATCATTTAAGATTGTCTTCAAATATCTACACATTACCAACTGCTTACTATCCTGTTTCCCCGAAAATACCCCGAAAGTAAGCCCTAGCTTGATTTTTACACGCGTGCCCAATATAAGCCCTACCTCCCCAAATAAGCCCTAATTAAGATCCCGCCCACTCGAGTGGACGGGTAAAAATTAAGCTAGGGTGGAGCTGCCCTACTACTTACCTTTGGACAGGTGTAGCCAGGCCTCGCACACCTTGACACCTGCCTTGCCAGACCCTTTCTTCTGCAGCCGGCAAGGCTTTCCTGAAGGCCTCTGGAGCTAAGAACAAAGCTCTGGATCGATCCAAAGCTCCGTTATTGGCTGCAGAGGCCTTCAGGAAACCCTTGCCGGCCGCAGAAGAAGAAGTTCAGTTGCGGTCCTAAGTTGAGAACTACCTGTTGTAAACAAAGGGAAGTTTTTCCAAAACTCTTGCAGACTAGAATATCCACGAAAAGAAGAGGCGGTCAACCTATTATCCAAAGCACCTGAAGGAAGACAGGAGAAGAAGCAGCAACAGATGGAAACTCATCAACGAGAGAAGCAACCTAGAAGTAAGGAGGAAATTCCTGACAGCGAGAACAATTAACCCGTGGGACTGCTTGCCACCAGAAGTTGTGGCTGCTCCAACACTGGAGGTTTTCAAGAAGAGACTGGATAACCATTTGTCTGAAATGGTTTAGGGCCGTAATGGCGAACCTATGACACGCGTGCCACAGGTGGCATGCGGAGCCATTTGTGCAGGCACACGAGCCCCAGGCAAACTTACCTCACTGAGCATGTGCATGCCTCCCCGCTGATTTTCAGGCCTTTTTTTGGCTTCCCAGAGGCTCGAGGGAAGCCTCTGCGGCCTTTGGAGGCCGAAAAACAGGCCCGTTTTCCGGAAATACAGGAAGTGACAAAACGGGTCCATTTTGACGCATGCAATTTTGGCACAGGAGCCCCAAAAGGTTAGCCACCACTGGTTTAGGGTCTTCTGCTTGAGCAAGGGGTTGGACTAGAAGACCTCCAAGGTCCCTTCCAACTCTGTTATTCTGTTATTTTGTCCGCACAAACATCACACAAGGTTCCTGAATATTTCTTGAAACTGTCCCAATTTAGTCTACCTTCAACTTTTTAAAAAATTTGGCTTGAATTTAACATCTGCTTTCTTGTGCTGTCTATGTGGGATGCCATAATGCCAACCCCTGAATTCATCCAGCTTAGATGAGACACGAGATAGAAAATACAGATTTATTTCATGCGTTGAGGTGTCTCCTTTGGTAGACAGTTTCCCCTGATGGGAAAATGTGATCTCCAATTCTCCGATACTTGCCTCATATTCCTTGTCCACGGCTCTGGGGTTGAGAAGGAAGTCCGGATATCCGATCATCACCATCATGTGCTTCAACTGCAAGAGAAGCTGGTTTCAAACACCTGGCTGACATCTGGAGAATCGGCACGAGAGAGTTGGCAACATGGTGCCCGCTGGCCCAACTGAGGTCTCAGCTGGGTGTGGATGGCGGTACTCACCATACTCTCCTGAGTCAACTGGGAATTTTTTAAACAACGAACCTGGGTAAGTTTTTTGGGGGGGAAAGAGTGGGGGTGGGTGGGATAGGAATAGAATAGGAATAGGAATAGGAATAAAACCAGAACAGAATAAAACCAGAACAGAATCAGAATCAGAATAGAACAGAATAAGAATAGAATAGAATAAGAATAGAACAGAACAGAATAGGAACAGAATAAAAACAGAACAGGGTAGAATAAGAATAGAATAGAATAAGATTAAACCAACAAAACAGAATAGAATAAGAATAAAACAGAACAGAACAAGAATAGAACAGAGTAGAATAAGAGTACAACAGAACAATGGAACAGAATAAGATTAAAACAGCACAACAGAATAGAATAAGAATAAAACAGAATAGAACAAGAACAGAACAGAACAAGAATAGAACAGAGTAGAATAAGAGTACAACAGAACAATGGAACAGAATAAGATTAAAACAGCACAACAGAATAGAATAAGAATAAAACAGAATAGAATACTGTAGAGCAGAACAAAACAATATAAGAACAGAACAGAACACAACAGACTAGAATAAGAATAAAACAGAATAGAATACAGTAGAACAGAACAGAACAATATAAGAACAGAACACAACAGAATAGAATAGAATAGAGGTTTCCAGTGATTTTTTCAAAAAGGGGCCCATTTGCTGGAGTGATGGAGAACATCTTAAGGCAGCCTTTCTCATCCCTGGCAACCTTAAGAAATACGGACTTCCACTCCCAGAATTCCCCAGCCAGCAAACTTGCATTGCCCAGGAGTGGGCTGGATGCAACCCAAGTGAAGATTGACCCACACAAAACACAACCCTTTGCCATGGTGTGCTCTCTGTCCCAATCAGGAACGTGCAGCTTCTCGGGCTGAATGGTTCCATTCCCACGATCCCCTCCAGGGCTCCCTACCTTCGCTCGGGCCGCTCGTTGGGTTTCCTCATCCATCCATTCCAGTTCTTCGAGTCGCCGGTCAAGGATGTGCTTGATATCTTCCACTAGCTGTTGCACCTGTTCCCAAGAGGTGATTGGAGAATCCCGTCCAATAAGGAAAAGGAGAAAAGAAAACCATACCCACTCGGCATCACAGCCCATTTCTCCGAGGTTCTGGATGCTGCAGTAAGGGGGTAACCTCCGTCAGACCTGCCTCAGCCTGAACTTCTACGAAAGAACCATCCTTAAACTCCATCGGTTGAAAAAGATATCATTTACTAAAGGTCAAGTGTCAGCCTTCAAGATCTTTTCTACTGCTTTGCATCTTTCGGCTGCCATAAGTAACGGGGGGAGGGGATATGTCTGGGAAGAGAGCTGGAGGTGTTACATTCTTGTGTTGTATAAATGAGGAGTGGGGGGGGGGAGTATAAATTCCTGCTCTTAAGTTTCTATTCCTTGCTTAGCCTTCTTTTCTCTGCGCAACTGCAAATCTTTATCAAAATATGTCAAGGTCAACGGACAGAGGCCTCATCACCACCTGAAGATGCCCACCTGACCATATCCAGAACTTTTAATTGGAAGAATCTTTTGAACTTTGAGGCGTGGGAACAATTCCATCCCTTTGTATATGTGATCTGCGCGCCTAATTTCTTAGATTCAGAATTTTACCTGAAGCTACCACTTCATTTTTCAGTAAAAGATTTCTTTCCTCTAATCTATGGAGTCTAAGTATTTCTTTCTTGGATTTTGAATGGAGCACAGACTGACATCAAGTGAATTACAGGAATGCAAAGCCAGAACGGAGCAGCGCACGCGCCCAAATCCCCAAGTCTAAATCTCCTTCCCTTCCTTTGGTGCAGTAGTGAGATTCTACCTTCGCCGCTACCAGTTCGGTGGGTGATCGCATGTGTGCGTGCACCCCTCATGCGCACGCTCCCAACAAGCCAATCAGATGAGAGGATGAAGAAACTAAAAGCTAGGAGCGAGCCTCCCACCTCCCCATGTCTTGTTGTTCGCTGGCAGCCTGTGCAGACGGCAGTGGAATCGGACAGTGGGGAAGAACAGGGATCAGTTCGGGAGTCTGGAGAGGACTCGGACGAGGGTCCTGCGTCCGATGCAGAGATGGGGCCAGGACCATTTGGGAGTGGGATGCTGACTCCGGAGCCTCCCGAGTCTGGCAGCAGCGAGGCAGAGGAACAAGGGGAGCCTGTTCCCAGTGCGCTTCTGCGCAGAGCTGCTAGAAGGCAAGAGCAGCTGAAACAGAAGGGGTGACTCGGGAGTAAGGCTGGGAGGTGATTGCCCCTCCCATAAGGGATTAAGGACAGGCCAAGATGATGAAACCTTTGCAGGAAGCAAAGTCATTTGTTCGATTCAGATACGGTCTTGAAGCTCTTTGTACTTCAGTTGGTTTTTGTTCTAGTTCATTTGACATTTCTGTTATTTGCCAGCACTTCCCAGGAATGAAAGGTGGGTGCTTATCTCGAGGGACTGTTTGAGATTCATTATCGGCTGGGAATGAAAATAATTCCCAGCGTTGCCATAAAACAAGACTTTTATTACTAAAGGTAAAAAAATAAGATCTTGGATTGGGGGTTTCAGGGATGGTGCATCCACAGGTGATCAAGCCCAGCTTCTCGCGACTTTCCCTCTACCGTAGGCTCTTACCTTGGCCTTGCTGGTGGAGGAGAAGTATTCTTCCACAAACAGGGCCCCCAAGGCCATTCCAAAGTGCTTGTTGGCTTGACTCAAGCAACTCTTGGCCAGCTCCATCGGCCTCTCGGCCCCCTCCATCTCCTTGGCAAACTCGTGGATGGCGTCCCGGAACGGGGTGGAAAGATGCTCACTCAGCACCACCGCAATGCGCCAGAGCATGTAGTTGTGAAGGATCCTGGAGTGGAAGGCACACCATCAGAATGGGTTTAGTGCAGGTGTGTGTGTGTGTGATGACCTGGGGCATGGCACAGATAACACAGGCAGCTAGCAATTCAAACCGCCCCTTTATTGCCCCAAATTTCCCCAAACGTTCCCACGTTTCTGGCAAGTCCCAGAGCAAAGTGATCACACACACACACACAGACACACACACTGTAAGAGCAGTGCAGCAGTTGAAATCGAAAGTACATTCCAACTCTTTATCTTTCAAAGATTGTAACTAACATACCAGAGCTTTTGCCCACTAATATATTTCATTGGAGAACGTGAATGATGACACCCAGCCCATGAAGGTGCTCAATTGGAGAATCTGATTTATGACACACCCAGGAGGGAGGGGGGAAACAGGGACACAGGTGGCTGTAAAATGACGTATGCCAGAGTTGGCTTCATACAGGGCAGTGCCAGTATGTCACCTCTAATGAATCCTTTTAAGTTTCTTAAAGTTTGGCTCGAGAATCGTGATTTAGTTAGGGCGATTGCTGGAATCCTGACAGCCACACACTGTTGTGGTTTGCTGGCAGCCGGTGCAGACAGCAGTGGAATTGGACAGTGGGGAAGAAAGGGGACCAGTCTGGGAATCTGGAGAGGACTCGGATGAGGGTCCTGTGTGATGGGGCCAGGATCATCTAGAAATGGGGTGCTGTCTCCGGAGCCTCCGGAGTCTGGCAGCAGCGAGGCAGAGGAACAAAGGGAGCCTGTTCCCAGTGAGCGTATGCACAGAGCTGCTAGAAGGTGAGAGCAGCTGAAACAGGTGACTTGGAAGTAAGGCTGGGAGGTGATTGCCCCTCCCATAAGGGATAAATGACCTCAATGACAAAATATTTGCAGGAAGCAAAGTCGTTCATTCGATTCAGATTCAGTCTTGAAGCTCTGTGTACTCTGGTTGTTTTTTTTCTGGTACTTCGGTTGGTTTCTATTATAATTAATTGGATACTTCTGTTTTTGGCAACATTCCACAGCACTGAAAGGCGTGTGCTTATCTTGGGCAACTGTTTAATATTAGTTCTGGCTGGGAATGAAAGTGATTCCCAGTGTTGCAATAAAATAGGTTTTGCTTTTAAAACAAGTTTGATATTAATTCCGTTTGACGAAGCCTGGGTCAGAACACACACAGAGCGGTGGGATTCAATTGGGGTAACAACCGGTTCGGTGAGCGCACACATTTGGGGTACTAGGCAACCGTCTCACTTTTACGACCGTTTGCAGTGTCCCATAGTCAAGGAAGCACAATTTGCAACTCCCCCCCATCTCCCCCCCTGTTTCCAGTACTTATTTCCAGTTTCTGGCAAAACAAAAAAAACCTTGTGGATTTGCTTAACGAGCATGATGTCATAAAAAAGTAGTTGTAATTTTGAATCTGTTGATGCAAGTCCTCGACTTACAACCATAATGACTGTAATTCCGGCCTCAATTCCACTTGTAAGTCAAGGAACCACATATAGTTCTCAGGTCAGCTTGGCTGGCCATACTTTTCGAGCGAGAAATAAATGTAACACTAGGGAATTAAATAGTAGGTAAAATTCACACCTGTGCTGTTTAGTTCACATCCACTAAACTGCAAAATCCCCCGTGAAACTGGCTTTATTCCAGGAATAATGTGATAAATAGCAGAGATCATAATTTGCTGGATTTGTGGGAAAGAATGTCCATTAAAGGCAAGTGGCTGTGAAATCTCTATTCCTGCGATTTGCATCAATTTAAGGGTGTAATTACATAATAGATGCCAATGGCACCATTTGCAATAAAACCTTGATTTAAGGGATAAGTCTTCAATTTAATGAAGATATCCTTGAACTCAGCTGTGCCCAACCTTGGCGAATTGAAGGCCTAATAGACTTGATCTCCCAGAATCCCCCAGGCGGCTCTGTCTGATGGACTTCATCTCCCAGAATCCTCCAGGCAGCTATGCCTAATGACTTCAGTTCCCAGATTCCCTTAAGCAGCTCAGCTGGGAGTTGAAGACTGGGGGATTTCATCTCCCAGAATCCCCCAGGCAGCTCTACCTGATGGACTTCATCTCCCAGAATCCTCCAGGCAGCTCTGCCTGTTGGACTTCATATCCCAAAATACCCCAGCCAGCTTTACCGGGCGTTGAAGACCAATGGACTTCATCTCCCAGAATTCCCCAGCCAACATAACTAGCTGGGAATTCTGGGAGTTGAAGTCCACAAGTCTTCAAGTTGCCAAGGTTCAGCGCCCCTGATGTAGGGCAGACTTTCTTAAGCTTGGCAGCATTCAGACCTGTGGACTTCAACTCCCAGAATTCCCCAGCCAGCATGGTTCTGCAGCTCATGGCTGCTTTTATTGGAGATGAATCAGTCATTCTGTGTCATGCCCTTGTTGGAGTCCAATTCTGAGGGGGAGATTGAGCAGCTGACAGGGAGTGCGAGTGTGGCTCCAGTGGCTGTGGAAGAAACGGGGGAAGAGCACAATCCGGCTGGGCATTCAGAGGAAAACCCAGGGCCATCTCCTATTCATTCTAGGGCATGCAGGAAGGAATGGAGAAGGGAGCAACATGGCTTATGGGAGAGGAAAGGGCCCTGATCCCCTTCATGGGCTGCAGCTGGAAAGACTGTTTAAAAGGGCAAACTGCGCATGGCAAAGTTGCTGGAAGCAAAGCGTGCATTATCTTTGTCGAGGCTTATCTGGGTTTTGGCGTCCTCCCAAAACCCAGATAAGTTGCTCCGTTACCTTTTGGAAGTCTCCAATTTATCATCCTGGCCTGTCGTGTTAATTACTTCAGCGTGGTTTGTGTTGTTGTTGTTTTTTATTTCTAATTATCTTTACTTTGGGTTTGGACTGCATTTCTTTCCTTCGTAGAGTGTTTTTGGAAGAGTTTGATCTCCAGCCAAGGATAACTGGACACAGGGGGCCAAGTTGGAGGCATTAAAGGGAATTTATCTACTTTGGTGACTTTGTTATTTTGGCGCCACACCCCGGGTCATCATATTCTGCTTCGGGGGGTGGGGGGAGATATTTCAAGGCCCTCTCCTTATTCTGGCAACCCCTTCCCAACCCCTCATCCCCAGCCGTACCTGATCGGCGTCGTTTGGATGATCTCCGAGACCTGCTGCATGTAATCGGTGGCTAAGAGCACCACCTCTTCATCTTCCGAAAAACGCTCGTGGAAGATTCTGTCCAGAAGACGCTTCCATTTTAACTGCAGGAAAGGAATCAAGCAGAGCACGGTCACTTCTGACACCTTGTTTACATTAATTCATTATCCGTTAATAATAAGAGACCAGCTATTCTTGAAGTTGCCACTGGCTGTGTAATGGAGGGAAGGGTGAAAAAAATCAAGATGGCGGCGCAATGGAAATCCTGTTGGTCAAAATGGGACAGGAATTTTGGTCACATGCCAGTGGCTTCCATCTTGCCTTTAAAAACAAACAAAAAACAACCCAAACTTTAAGTCACCCAGCCAGCTTTCATGCCTCAGGTGAGGTGATCAAAATCCAGACCAAGGCTTCAAAATTTTCAGCAACTGGTTCTCTGCCTGGTTGCTGGGTGGGCGTGGCCATGATGGGTGTGGCCTAGTCGGCCTCCTGCACCACAGGCTTTCCTCGAGCCTCCGGGAGGGTGAAAAATAGCCTCCCTGGGCTCCGGAGGCCTTCTGGAAGCCAGAAATGGGCCTATTTCCAGCCTTCCGGAGCTCCCGGGAGGCCCATTTTTGCCCTCTCTGAGCCTCCACACAGACCCTGCACTTATCTGGCATCCCAAACGGGACACGTGGGGACTCCTGGGAGGGGCATGGTGGAGTGGGTGGGGCCGGCCAGCGGTAGGATTTATCGGTTTGCTGAACCGGCCATTAAAAATGATAAAATGAGATGCCAGTTCGCCCAAACTGAGGCGAACCAGTAGCAGCCTACCACTGATTCAGATCCTTGGCAACTGACTCATATGTATGACGGTTGCAGCGTCTCAGGAACGCTTACATGATCCCATTTTGAGACTTTCTGTTCGGAGTATTGCAGCGTAAATTCAGCACCAGAAAAATAAGCACAGGTGGCTGAGGCTTCATTTAACTTCTTTATAAACACATAAAGTAAATTTTACAATACCAGTTGTAGATTTCTCCAACACGGAGCAAACTCAAACAGAAACAGACATCAGTTTCACTTTATTTCAGCAGGCAAGACGTACAGCAGAGGAGAGAAGCAGTTTCATCTTCAACAGACAGACTCAGAGCTCAACATAGGTTCAGAGCTGCAGAGCTTAATATAGAGCCACGCTTAGGCTCCTTCCAGTTTCAGTTTCGAAACAGTCCTCATTGGCTGACTTAGTTGCTATGCCTATTCATTGGCTGACGTTGTTACCAAGCTCTATTCCGGTTCATGAATATACTCTGACACTTTCTGATGAGCAAAATCCAGGTGGGAAGCCAGATTCACTTAACAACCGCGTGACTAACTTAACAACTGCCATGATTCGCTTAACAAACGTGGCAAGAAAGGTTGTAAAATAAGGCAAAACTCTTAACAAGCTCAACAACCACCTTGCTAAGCAACAGAAGTGTTGGGTCGATCACCTGACTCTGGGATACTGCAACCGTCATAAATGTGAGTCAGTGGCCAAGTATCTGAATTTTGATCATGGGAACACAAGGATGCTGCAACTGACCCGCTTAGCAACGGAAATCTGGGGCTCCATTGTCATCGTAAGTCGAGGACTCTTCAACTTGGGGGGAAAAGGGGTGTTGGGGTATAATATGAATTTAATATGAAAAGGGAAGAAGCTGACAATTTGGTGGGTGATCAAACCACACACACCCCTGCCCAATGTTCCTTCTGCCCCCTCAGCAGGGGTGGGATTCTACCAGTTCTCACCTATTCGCTAGAACCGGTTGTTAACATTCTAAGCAGTTTGGAGAACCGGTTGTTAGAAGAAATTACAGGGCTAATCCTGTAAGGAAGGCAGGAAGGAAACATTCTGGTGTTGCTTACAGAAACTGCCTCTCCGTTAACCCTTATTACATTCTTGGCAGGACTAGACTTCCTGTCTCAGGAACTTCTCTGGAAATTTTTCCCCCTCCTTTGCTGGTACTTTGCTTGTGTGGAGTGACCATTCAAAGTTACAATGGCACTGAAAAAAGTGACTTATGACCATTTTTCACGCTTACGACTGTTGCAGCATCCCCACAGTCGTGAGAGGCCAGGCGAGGAGATGCGTGCCTCGATGTGAGTGATGTTGAGTTGGCCACGCCCAGCCAATAACATGACCACCAAGCCACACCCACCAACTAAGCCACGCCCACAGAACCGGTTGTTAAAAATTTGAATCCCACCCCGGCTCCTCAGTGCTCCCTTGGCCCCACATCCAGAGGTGAGATTCAGCTGGTTCTGATCAGTTCTGGAGAACCAGTCGCGGAAACTTCGAGTAGCTCAGAGAACCGGTAAATAGCACCTCTGACTGGCCCCGCCCGCATCTCTTCTCTGCCTCCCAAGTCCCAGCTGATCGGCTGGGTCTCCTTTTGTTGCCCTGCACAGGAGAACGGAGCTGGAAAGCAGGTTAGTGGGGTGGGGGAGGGAATGGGGATTTTGCAGTATCCTTCCCCTGCCACGCCCACCAAGCCACGCCCACAGAACCAGTAGTAAAAAAAAATTGAATCCCACCCGCTGCCCGCATCCCAGCATCCAAACTTACGTTGGGTGTGATGCGCTGCAGTTCTCCCAGAGTGACTTTATTGTACATGGAGTTGATATCTCTCCGCAGGTCATCGTACTCGGAGATTGTAATCTGTCAAATGGGGGGAAAGTTAGAATTGGACCAGATCTCCTCTCTCAGCCGGGTCCCATCATCCCCTAACCACCTGGAGGAGGCAGAGGTGGTGAGGTTCTTGTTCCGGTTCCTTCATGGGTCAGAAGCTCCCCAGCCGCCCCCCGCAACCGAAATGAAAGGGTGCCAGACCTATGTTCCTCCCAACTGGTAAAATTTCTAGGAAAACGTACCTGGGCATCGAACCCAGTCATTTTCAACGATATATATAAAAAAAAAGATGTTGAGACTCTAGAAAGAGTGCAGAGAAGAGCCACAAAGAGGATTAGGGGACTGGAGGTTAAAACAGTGATCCCCAACCTTTTTTATGCCGCGGCCCGGTACCGGCGTCAGCTGGGCGCCGCCATCTTTTTTTGATGAAAAAGTTCTTCCGTTGACCTCACCGGAAGCACTTTTCGTCAAAAAAATGGCAGCGCCAGCGCTTCGGTGAGCTTTTCTGGGTAGAAATGGCTTTCTACCGGAAAAGCTCACGAGCGCTAGGCCGCCATCTTTTTTGATGAAAAAGTGCTTCCGGTGAGCTTTCTACCCGGAAAAGCTCACCGGAAGCACTTTTTCATCAAAAGATGGCAGCGCCCAGCAAACCAGCGGCCTGGTAGGATTTGTTCCACGGACCGGTACCGGTCCGCGGACCGGTGGTTGGGACCCCTGGGTTAAAACATACGAAGAACGGTTGCAGAAACTGGGTATGTCTAGTCTGATGAGAAGAAGGACCAGGGGAGACATGATAGCAATCTTCCAATATCTCAGGGGCTGCCCCAAAGAAGAGGGAGTCAAGCTATTCTCCAAAGCACCCGAAGGCATGTCAAGAAGCAACAGATGGAAACTAATCCAAGAGAGAAGCAATTTAGAATTAAGGAGAAATTTCCTGACAGTGAGAACAATTAATTAGTTGCACAACTTGCCTCCAGAAATTGTGGATGCTCTATCACTGGCGGTTTTGAAGAATAGACGGGATAACCATTTGACAGATATGATACACAGGGTGTCCTGACTGAGCAGGGGGTTAGACTAGAAGGCCTCCAAGCTCCCTTGGAAGAGATTAGTAGAGCTTAATCTGTGATGGTTAGAAACCCAGCTTGCTGGGTTTGTGGATGGCTGCAGGGGAGGTGCAAGCCCTGAACATGGGTTTGTCTGGTAACCAGGTTAAACATGTGGCGTAAACGCTGCCAGAGTAAGAGCAGAGGAACGAAGGATATTGGTACCATCTCTCAGATATTTTTAGTTCCCCCCCTCCCCACTTTGAACCCAAAGCACTACCTGGCTGTACCAAAGGGCTATTTTGGAAGAGGAGTCGGCCGATGAAGGCAGCCCCCTCTGTGTCCCTTTTCTCGGGGCCAGCTTTGGGGTCAGGGAGCGAGAAGGCCAAGATGGCGGACTCACATTGGCCAGCCTCTGCTCCAGCTGGAGAATCTCCTTGGCTTTCTGTTCCACGTTTTCGGCACCCAGCAGATTCAAGAGGCGCTCCATGAATACGCCATACGCGGCCAAGATCTGGAAAAGACAAGATTTTGGAAGTCCAGGAGATCTGGTCTGCAAATCAGGTCCCCAACAGAGCAGGTGGTCAAGCTATTAGCGCAGTGGGAAGGCCTTTCTCAAGTCGATCAAGGAGAGAAAACATATTTTCTTGGCTGATGGATTCTCATGTTCTCGGAGGATCCATCCCTGCTCAGGCCCTGTTTGGATCCCTGTTTCTGAGGCTTCCCAGGCACCTGCTCCCTTGATGATCTGTCCTGTAAAAGCACTGAATTTCCCACAATGCCTTGGAGCACAGGAGCATCGTTTCCAGGCATTGTGGGAAATGGACATGGCTGCTTCTAAAGGAAGTTCACCCTGCTCAGGCCTTGTTTGGCACCCCTGTTTCTCAGGCTTCCCAGGCACCTGTTCCCTTGATGATCTGTCTAGCAAAAAATCTGAATTTCCCACAATGCCTTGGAGTACAGGAGTGTCGTTCCCAGGCATTGTGGGAAAGGGACATGGCTGCTTCTAAAGGATGCTCAATCCGCTCAGGGCCTGCTTATGCCCGTTTCTGAGGCTTCCCGGGCACCTACTCCCTTGATGATCTGTCCTGTAAAAGCACTGAATTTCCCACAATGCACAGCAGCGTCATTCCCAGGCATTGTGGGAAATGGACACGGCTGTTTCTAAAGGATGCTTAATCCTGCTTGGACCTCCGTTTCTGAGATTTTCCAGGCACACATCTGCTCCCTTGAGGATCTGTCTTGCAGAAGCTCTGAATTTCCCACAATGCATCAGGGCACAGTAATGTAGCACCCCAGGCATTGTGGGAAATGGACACGGCTGCTTCTAAAGGATGCTTAATCCTGCTTGGACCCCTGTTTCTGAGATTTTCCAGGCACACATCTGCTCCCTTGAGGATCTGTCTGGCAGAAGCTCTGAATTTCCCACAATGCATCAGGGCACAGTAATGTAGCACCCCAGGCATTGTGGGAAATGGACACGGCTGCTTCTAAAGGATGCTTAATCCTGCTTGGGCCCCTGTTTCTGAGATTTTCCAGGCACACATCTGCTCCCTTGAGGATCTGTCTGGCAGAAGCTCTGAATTTCCCACAATGCATCAGGGCACAGTAATGTAGCACCCCAGGCATTGTGGGAAATGGACACGGCTGCTTCTAAAGGATGCTTAATCCTGCTTGGACCCCTGTTTCTGAGATTTTCCAGGCACACATCTGCTCCCTTGAGGATCTGTCTGGCAGAAGCTCTGAATTTCCCACAATGCATCAGGGCACAGTAATGTAGCACCCCAGGCATTGTGGGAAATGGACACGGCTGCTTCTAAAGGATGCTTAATCCTGCTTGGACCCCTGTTTCTGAGATTTTCCAGGCACACATCTGCTCCCTTGAGGATCTGTCTGGCAGAAGCTCTGAATTTCCCACAATGCATCAGGGCACAGTAATGTAGCACCCTAGGCATTGTGGGAAATGGACACGGCTGCTTCTAAAGGATGCTCAGCCCTGCTCAAGCCCAGCTTGGCACCCATTTCTCAGCCTTCCCAGGCACTCACCTAGTCCCCCCACCGATGATTGGCTCATCTGTTCTGCAAAAAATTCTGAATTTCCCCCAATGCATCAGAGTACCCTAATGTCACTCCCGGGCATTGTGGGAAATGGACACGGCTGCTGTTAAAGGAAGCTCAGCTTTGCAAGGGTGGCTTGGCATTGCCCCCCCACCCCCCAAATTTTGGAGGGAGATGGGCAGCATTAAAAAAATCAGGAGGCCGGGAGTTTGATCCAAGATAGAGGCAGATATTTCTCTCTGGGCACAATGAGAATATATCTGCAGAACAAAACTCCGCATTGGCAACAGGGTAGAGCATCCGGCCAGTAAACACCCTGCTGCATTCAGTTGCCCAGGCTTCACCCCGCAAGGGATGATGGGATCATAAAAAGGAGGTGATGATGATGATGGGCATCATGAAAAAAATTAATAAATAATAAATGAATAAATTTGTTTGCAAAGCCATCTCCTCTTCAAAGAGGTATTGAGGAGGGCATGATATACTGTATATCTGTTGTGATTAGCCGGCAGCAGGTGCGGACGACTGAGGAGAGCGAGGACTCAGATGAGGGGCCAGGACCATTAGGGAGTGGACTGCTGCCTTCGGAGATTATGGGGGCTGGCAGCAGCGATGAGGAGGTTCCCGAAGAGCCTGTGCCAAGTGTGCGTACGTGCAGGATTGCTCACAGGAAAGAGCAGCTACAACAGCACAGGCGACTCGGGAGTAAGGCTGCAAGGTAATGGCCCCTCCTTCAAGAAGATAAAAGACAGCTGTGAATCGGATGTTCTTTGCAGGAAGCAAAGATGTTTTGAAACTCAGCCTCGTGGATATTACAGTATCTTAGTTGGTATTTGAAGACCCTTGTGTTGTGAAATATTTCTTATCTGTGATTCTTGGCAGCCTCGCACAGTTTTGGCAAGGCTCATGTTTATCAAAGTTAATTGGTTTGCAGCAGCCTTTTAACCGGGGATTTGTAAGAATCATTAAAAGGTTTCTGTTCCCTTTGGTTTGTGTTTGTTTTATTGGAAAAGGGTTTGAGTCAGAACATTATCTGTTTTTGTTTTTTTCATTACCTTTTCGCTTTCGTCATCCTGGCCCAGGTAGAGCGTTCTCTCGGACAAGGTGAGCCCATCCTGGTCAATCTGTTGGGGGAAGAAAAAAAATACACCAGGTATTTAGTCTGAGTAGAATAAAAATTTGCTGGTGATCCACCAACAACTCTTTCTTGGCTGGGTCCACACAGTAAGCTCAGCTGCCAAGAACTGATTACGTTAAAACAAATCAAATTTAGAATCCTAGATTTGGAGTCATAGAATACTGGAAGGGACCCTGGAGGTCTTCTAGTCCAACCCCCATGTTCGAGCAGGAGAGCCATTCTGGACAAATGGTTGCCCAGTCTCTTCTTAAAAACCTCCAGTGATGGAGTAACCAATTTCTTAAGGCAAGCTGTTCCACTGCTTAATTGTTCTCATAGTCAGGAAATTTCTCCTGAATTGAAGGTTGCTTCTCTCCTGGATTATTTTCCATCCGTTGTTTCTTGTCTTTGCCTTCAGGTGCTTTGGAGAATAATCTGACCCCCTTCCTCCTCTCTGGGGCAGCCCCTCAAATACTGGAAGACTGCTATCTTGTCTCCCCTGGTCCTTCTCTTCCCTAGACTAGCCAGGCCCAGTTCCTGCAACCGTTCATTGTATGTTTTAGTCTCCCGTCCCCTAATCCTCTTTGTTGTTCTACTCTGCACTCTTTCTAGAATCTCAACATTTTTTAATATATATCATGGTGACCAAAACTGGATGTAATATTCCAAGTGCTGTCTTGCCAAGGCCTTATAAAGTAGTATAACATTTTACATGAAAATATTTACAGGGCCCTCACATCCCGGACACAAACTGTTTCAACTCCTACCCTCAAAACGACCCTATTGAGCACTGCACACCAGAACAACTAGACACAAGGGGAGTTTTTTCCCCCAAAAGCCATCACTCTGCTAAACAACTAATTCCCTCAACACTGTCCAACTATTTACAAGGTCTGCATTACTATTACTATTAATCTTCTCATCCCTCCTTATCGCCCATCTCCTCCAGTGGTGGGATTCAAAAAATTTTACTACCCGTTCTGTGGCTGTGGCTTGGTGGGTATGGCTTGGTGGGCATGGCAGGGGAAGGATACTGCAAAATCCCCATTCCCTTCCCAACCCACCAACCTGCTTTCCAGCTCTGTTCTCCTGTGCAGGGCAACAAAAGAAGACCCAGCCGATCAGCTGGGACTCAATGGGAGGCAGAGAAGAGATGGGGGCAAGACCAGTCAGAGGTGGGATTTGCCGGTTCTCCAAACTACTCAAAATTTCTGCTACTGGTTCTCCAGAACTGGTCAGAACCTGCTTAAATAGCACCTCTGATCCCCTCTCACTTGTAACTGTATGACTGTAACTTTATTGCTTGTATCCTTACGATTATATTGACTGTTTCCTGATATGATTTGATTGCTTACTTGTACTCTATGACTATCATTAAGTGCTGTGCCTGATGATTCTTGATGAATGTATCTTTTCTTTTTATGTACACTGAAAGCACATGCATCAAGACAAATTCCTTGTGTGTCTAATCACCCTTGGACAATAAAGAATTCATTCATTCATTCATCATTCATTCATTCATTTGCAAAGACTTCATTCGCTGCTGACTCCAGATGCCCATAAGGTCAACAGGAGCTGGACGGAAGGAAAGTTTCACTTTTTTAAGCATTTCAAGGTATTTTCCATAAATACACGCAACGCCCAAATGACACCGCATGGAAGGAAAGAGAAAAGGGACCCCGTGTGATTCGAAATATTTGAAGCTCATCTTTCATCCCAGCCCTGTTGTCCTCCCCATGGCCTCGTGTGCATAAATATTTTATCCAGCTTAAAATCACCCCCCCCCACACACACACCACGTATCGGTGCATTTCAATAGTTTCCCAAGCGATTGGGCTTGTGTCTTTTAAATTGCCTTTCTGTGATTTGCAGCCGGTGTCTTTCCCCAGCAGTCAACCTCATTTGGAATATTGTTTATGATTTTGGCAAATTTGATGGGCTTTCCTCCATCTTTAAATCCGTGTCGTTATTAAAGATGCAGCAAAGTTTCAGATCGGGGGTGGCAGGGGGTGCGGAGGCGATCTTTGTGGCCTCCCTTAGATTTCCACAGGACACAGATCAACGTCCAAGTGGCCTCAACAGCTCTCTAAAAAGGGTGCAAATGACCAGCTATCTGCAAGGAGTATATAAATCCTTCCATTCCCTACCATTCAGAGCTGATGAAGCTTCTTGGATGAAAAGTGAAATGTCTTCAAAGAAAAACAAGAAAGTGCAGTTGCCTCTTGAAAAAAAAAAAAAAGCACCTTTGGGACTTAAAGGGGAAATTTGTTTATTACTACCAAGTAGAACTTTGAATTCTGTACCCCAGAGTTCCCTATATCACATCCCTCCACTCCACAGAGCCTGAAATATTTTGGGTTCTTTTTTTCCCAAGCGTTTTACCTACATAAATCTCTATGTTTTTTTCTTTTCAGACAAAGCAATTCTCTTTCCTAGCAGCTGGCCAACTCAGGTGAGTATCAGATAGGTAAGAACTCCTAAGCAGAAATTACCTAGGACAGGGGTTAGGATTATTATTGCATTGATTCAAGAAGAGACTGGACTGCTATCTTTTTTTTAATTTGTCAATTGCTTACAAGATAATAGGTATAAGCATAAACATAGTTATGAATACATGAAATGGGTACATATAAGAAAAATAAAAAGAAACAATAGGACAGGGATGGTAGGCACATTGGTGTGCTTATGTACGCCCCCTACAGACCTCTTAGGAAAGGAGTGAGGTCAATAGTAGAAAGTCTAAGGTTAAAGTTTTTGGGGTTTGGGGAAGAAACCACAGAGTCAGGTAGAGTATTCCAGACATTGACCATTCTGTTGCTGAAGTCGTATTTCCTGCAATCAAGTTTGGTGCAATTAACCTTGAGTTTGTATCTATTGTTTGCTCTTGTGTTGTTATGGTTGAAGCTGAAGTATTCATTGACAGGTAGGACATTGCAATGTATGATTTTATACAGAAACGGTGTAGGGTCACCCACTTGGGTGGGGTGGAGGGTTGGACTAGATGGCCTATAAGGTCCCTTCCAACTTATTCTGTTATTCTGATTTTATACCCTGCCCTTTGGACTATTCCAAAACTCCAATTACAGCAATAAAAACAGAGGTGAAATCGCAATGTAATTCATACTACCGTATTAGAAGAAAAGAAAACTTGAAACTCAGTCGCTACCATAAATGGAAGAATTGGAAGGGAAATTGATCAATTTTGTAAAGAGCGATGGAAACAGCTCACAATGAGCTGCTAATTGGTCAAGCTTCCATCCTTCCAGCACCAGGCAATACAATAAGCCTTGTGCTGCACAAAGATATTTAGTGCAGAGCGTACATAAAATCCTGCTAAATAATATCTCGACGGAAGAGGTGCCATAAAGCGCAAGAAAGCCGAAATCCGGGTTTCTCAACCTCCGCTTTAAAAGATATGGACTTGAACTCCCAGAATTCCCTGGCCAGTTTGAAGTTGATATTTCTCTTCAACTAATGCTGTGCTTCTCAAACATGGCAATTTGAAGGTATATGGACTTCAATTCCCAGAAGGGGTATGGACTTCAACTCCCAGAATTCCCCAGCCAGTGTGTGGTTGATAGATATTTCTCTTCAACTAATGCTGTATTTTTCAGACTTGAAGGTGTGTGGACTTCAATTCCCAGAATTCCCTGGCCAGTGTGAGATTGATATTTCTGTTCAACTAATGCTGTATTTCTCAAATTTGGTAACTTGAAGGTGTATGGACTTCAATTCCCAGAAGGGATGTGGACTTCCCTTCCCAGAATTCCCCAGCCAGTGTGTGGTTGATAGATACTTCTGTTCAACTAATGCCGTGTTTCTCAAATTTGGTAACTTGAAGGTGTGTGGACTTCAATTCCCATAACTGTGGACTTCCATTCCCACAAGATGTATGGACTTCAATTCCCAGAACTGTGGACTTCAACTCCCAGAATTCCCCAGCCAGTGTGTGGTTGATATTTCTGTTCAACTAATGCTGTGTTTCTCTTCAATTCCCATAACTGTGGACTTCCATTCCCAGAAGGGGTGTGGACTTCATCTCCCAGAATTCCCCAGCCAGTGTGAGGTTGATAGATATTTCTCTTCAAGTAATGTTGGGGAATTCTGAGAGTTGAAGTCCATACATTTTCAGGCTGCCAAAGTTGAGGAACACTGGTTTAATAATGTATTGTGTGAAACCCAGAAAACAGGTCGATTCAGTGACCATTTCAAAAGCACATTCTGAACCCAGTCAATACAGGTAATTCTTGCTTAACCACCAGTCCTGTTTTACAGCTGTTCAAAGTTACGACAGCCATGGAATGGATGTTGTACAGCTTGCATTGCACCCCTGGCTATCCTAAATGGTTGAGCCGACACCCCCACCCATCATGGCTTGTGAAGTGGGGCAGTTTTATGAGCAACTTTGGTGTCCTGGGGTCACAACAGCCATGATTTGCGATGGTTTGTAGCATGAATGAATGGGTTCGCTTAAGGACTGCAGTGTTCTCTTATTGACCATCATGAAAAGAGATGGAAAATTACTCCCGGTCATATAGGAGTCTTGACTTACGACTGTAATTTCTGAGCTCAATTACGGTCGTAACTTACAACCATTCGTTTAGGGACCCTGGGAAATTACGACGGTATTAAAAATACATGACTTGTGAATGTTTTTCACACTTATGACCGTTGAAGCATCCCCGTGATCAAAATTCAGACGCTTGGCAACCGGCTCATATTTATGATGGTGGCAGTTTCCCGGGGTTACGTGATTCCTTTTTGCAACCTTCTGACAAGCAAAGTTGATGGAGACCCACTTAACAACTGTGTTACTGAAGTGATTCACTTAACAACTGCAGCAAGAAAGCTCATAAAACAGGGCCAAGCATCACTTAACTCTTGTTAGCCAGGACAAATTTGGGGCTCAATTTGGTCCTAAGGTCAAGGACTAGATATAATTCCACGCTCAATTACGGTTGTAAGTCAAGGACTACCGGTAAGCAGTCTCACTTCCCAGCTGCAGATCAACCGAACAACACAAAATGAGTCCTGCTGTAGACCAAAAACAGCCCCCTCTGAGAATTTCCTCCCCCCCGCCCACCCCAGGTCCACCCTCCCTTTCCGTCATATCGCTGTGAATTTATTGCATTATCAGCTTTCTTCTTCTTGCTCCCTTGTCTCACCTGGGCTTTTTTCATTTCCTGTCCTCCGCCAGCTTGCAGAGATATGACTGATGAAACGGAGATGGGATGGGCGAAGGGAGGGAGACGCACACAATGGTGGTTATTGCTTTGTGATGCAAAATGGTGAGGAGATGGTGAGGAGATGAAGACAACACTGCTCTGGCACCAGTGTGCCGGCATCTCCAACTCGGTGCCCGCCAAGTTGTTCCCAACAAAAACTAGGAAAATTTCTGGCCATCAATACTGTTCTGACCAAGGCTTCCTAAGGCACTAACAAACACACATAAAATCCAAAACTCTTTTATTTTAGTTCAATGGCTGTGAATTATCGGCATTCACAGCCCGGAATGAGTCTTAACCGGTTATAATTAGTCCCAGGGACATCTGCCAAAGTTCTTCCTAAGACATCTGATAAGAACGCATCTTATCTGACTTGAAGTGCTGCCAACGACTAAAGTTTAAATTAGTCTTTCCAAAACCAAACAGAGAACAAATTCACCACAGAGCTTTCCGAGTCCAAACCGACCAGTAGAAACAAAGTTGCTTCCTGCAAAGGTTCCTCTCCCTTTGCTCCTCCTTTATACCTTATGGGAGGGCCAATCACCTCCAAGCCTTACTCCCGTTTTGTCTTAACTGTTCTTGCCTTCTGGCAGCTCTGCGCAAGCACACATTGGGAACAGGCTCCTGCTGTTCCTCTGCCTCGCTGCTGTCAGATTCTGGAGGCTCCGGAGTGAGCACCCCACTCCCAGACGGCCCTGGCCCCCATCTCTGCATTGGATGCAGGACCCTTGTCCGAGTCCTCTCCAGACTCCCGGACTGGTCCCCGTTCTTCCCCACCGTGTGATTCTGCACAGGCCGCTAGCGAACCACAACAAATAGAGGGAGCCTTCAATGATTATTTGGCTTCGGGCTCACCGTTTAGATTTATTCGCACTTATCGTCGAATGACGTCAACAAACACCACAACATCAGGAGGGAACAGGCAGGATGGCTGATCTGCGTGCCAAGATGTCACTCTAGAAATGCCACTCTCAGGTCTGCCAGGTTCGGCTTGGCGCCCCACAGGCATCCTGCCATCAAAGGTGAGAACTGGCGGTAGCAGGGGGGAAAAGGATAGATGGACAATAAAACTGTGTGTGTACTTAGAGCAGTCCAGGGATCATTCGAAGGGAAAAAAAGTGACTTATGATCGTGTTTCACACTCACGATCGTTACAGCATCCCTATGGTTGGGTGACCAAAATTCAGATGTTTGGCAACCGGCTCATATTTATGACAGTGGCAGTGTCTTGGGGGTCATGTGATCCCCTTTTGTGAGCTTCCGATGAGCAAATTCAAGGGGGAAGCCAGATTCATTTAACCACCCTGTGACTAACTTGTGAACTGCAGTGACTCACTTAGCAACAGTGGGAAGAAGGGTTGTAAAACGGGGCAAAACTTACTGGGCAACTCTCTCGCCTAGCAGCATCAAACTGGGGCTCGATTGTGGTTGTAAGTAGAAGACTATTTGTAATGGGCAGGTTCAGGGGTGGGATTCTACCGGTTCGGACCGGTTCTCTAGAACCGGTCGTTATGATTCTGAGCAGTTCAGAGAACCGGCAAATCATGCCCCTGGCTGGCTCCTCCCCTCTCCGTCCGCCTCTCCCCTCCCAATCAGTCCTTATCGCGCATGTGCGACATCGCGCATATGCCCAACATTACTGACTGCGTTCTCCTTCTCCCAGTCCAAGTGATGAAATCCATTTAAAAAGAAAAGAACAAAGTCCACCTTCCAAGAAAATTTCTTTTATTTAGGAAAGCATCAAATTGGCAAAGTCTGTTGTGGTTCCAGATCTGACCCAACCCGGAATTACCCCACAATATTAAAAGTTAGAAACAACCCCCAAAAGTCACATTCTCCAATAGAAGTAATTCAACGTTGCTTGATGCCATCAGTCTCTACTTCAAGGGGTCTAAAACACGGACAGCTTGTTTTCCCACGGGAAGAAGAATCACCTAGCCTAAACAACTCTCTTTATCTCCACTCCTTCCCACTTAAGGAATGTGGCAAGCCCAAAACCCTTTCCCCCACGACCGCCACAGAAAAAGTAAGAAAAAGAATATATACTAAACCTAACTAAAATGGCTACACAAAGGTCAATTTCAGGGTTGACACCTTGAGGTATTTTTTTTTCTCCTTCAGACGATCAGCTGTTCCGATGATCAGCTGTGCCGGGATCCCCCTCGCTGTCTTACTGCTTTGCCCAGGAGGGTCCCCTGAGACCGAGGAGGCTCAAAAATGGAGCGCGCGGGGGGTGTGCTGCACGCTCCCCACAGGCTCCGTTCTTTGCCTTCCTGAGCCTTCTGGGAGCAAAAACGCCCCCCAAGAGGCAAAAAATGGGAGGGAGGTTTGCTGCAAAAAAGAAGCCACGCCCACCCAGTCACATGACCATGCCCCGCCTAGCCACGCCTACCTATCCAGGTCCACGGAACCGGTTGTTAAAACATTTGAATCCCGCCGCTGGGCAGGCTCCATTACGGTTGCAAGCCTAGGGCTACCTTTATTTCTCTCCTTTCTCCCAAGGCTTTGCAACGAGGGGATGGGGAGGAACGGGACACAAATAACTTAGCTCCTTGTGTCCGATGCTGAGAGGCAAGAAAATGAGAGCAGCTGTCAGACCTGCCACAATCTGATCTCTTAGGAAAGAAAGACCATTGACTCCGTTTGATTGGAGCGAAAGGTTCTCTTACTAAAAAAGATGCTAGCTGCAGGGGCCTCTGGGTTTCCCCACACTCAAAAAAGATACAGAAAGGTTTTCCCTCACCCCAGCCCTCCCTCATGACCAGCCCATCTTCAGCCAATCGGAACTCACTGAAGCGTTTTGAGAATGCTGAGGTGTTTTGGGGTAATCCCCATTCTTTTTTCAGGGCGCCTGGCCTTGAATACATGATACAAAGGGGCGCTGAGCTTCTCTGGTCTTTATCACCTGGCATTGCCCCCTGCCTATTTCCCAGCACGTAAGACATAGTCCTTGACTTACAACCACAGTTGAGCCCAAATTTTCTGTGGCTAAGTGAGACATTGACCAACTGAGTTTTGCCCCATTTTTACGACCTTTCCTGCACAACTGTTAATTGAATCGCTACAGTGGATAAGTTAGTAACTTGGTTGTTAAAGCGAATCAGGTTTTTCCCATCAACTTGTCAGAAGGTCGAAAGAAGGTGATCCCCTGACCTTGGGACATGGCCACGGTCATAAGTATGAGTCAGTTGCCAAGGGTCTGGGGTCAGATGACCATGGGGAGTGCTGCAAAGGACGTAACTCTGAAAAATGGTCCTAAATCACTTTTTCAGCCCCGTTGTAACTTTGGACTTACTAAATGAGCTGTTGTAAGTTGAGGACTACCTGTACGCATGCAGATTTATTGTCCATCTATCCTCTCCCCCCTGCCCCCCCCCGCCTTCTCGCCTTTAATGGCAGGATGCTTGTGAGGCACCAACCCGAACCTGGCAGGCCTGAGAGTGGAATTTGTAGAGTGACATCCTGGCACGCAGATCGGCCATCCTGGCTACTTCCTCCTGATGCTGTGGTGCTTGTCGTTTGACGATAAGTGCAGATAAATCTAAACGGTGAACACAAAGCCAAATGATCACCAGACTACTAAAAAAAAAACCCATTATCCTCTACGGAGAAGAGCAGAATTACTCTTTCCCTGCCTGGTGACATTTTGCAGCTGCCAGCTTGTTCAAGTCAGTGTCAGTGGTGACACCGACTCAGCAAGCATTAGACGCGCTGCTCTCCATCTCGGTTTTGAAGTTGCTACTTGTCACACTGCTGTGCGCCTGGGTGTCCCCTCTTCCAAACGTATTCAGTTCTCCCCATTTTGTGCATGCAAAATCCGTCATAACTAGTAAGCGGTTAGGAAAAGAGGTTGTAGAAAAGGGGTTGTAGGTTCTAGGATGCTTTGGGGGACCCTAGGATGCTCAGGTACAGATTCCAACGGATAGTTAGAACTGCAGAAAGAACAACTGCAACCAGCCTGGGTTTTGTAGGGGTCAAAAAGAGGGTTGAGGAACCATAGAGACTCGGATATTGTAGGGGTTAAAAACAGGTTTGAGAAACCATAGAGACCCAGATATTGTAGGGGTCAAAAAGAAGGTTGAGGAACCATAGAGACCTGGATATTGTATGGTCAAAAAGAAGGTTGAGGAACCATAGAGACTCTGATATTGTAGGGGTTAAAAAGAGGTTTGAGAAACCACACAGACCCAGATATTGTAGGGGTCAAAAAGAAGGTTGAGGAACCATAGAGACTCTGATATTGTAATGGTCAAAAAGAAGGTTGAGGAACCATAGAGACCTGGATATTGTATGGTCAAAAAGAAGGTTGAGGAACCATAGAGACCCAGATATTGTAGAGGTCAAAAAGAAGGTTGAGGAACCATAGAGACTCTGATATTGTATGGCCAAAAAGAAGGTTGAGGAACCATAGAGACTCTGAAATTGTAGAGGTCAAAAAGAAGGTTGAGGAACCATAGAGACCCAGATATTGTAGAGGTCAAAAAGAAGGTTGAGGAACCATAGAGACTTGGATATTGTAGAGGTCAAAAAGAAGGTTGAGGAACCATAGAGACTCGGATATTGTAGGGTCAAAAAGAAGGTTGAGGAACCATAGAGACCCAGATATTGTAGGGGTCAAAAAGAAGGTTGAGGAACCATAGAGACCTGGATATTGTAGAGGTCAAAAAGAAGGTTGAGGAACCATAGAGACCCGGATATTGTAGAGGTCAAAAAGAAGGTTGAGGAACCATAGAGACCTGGATATTGTAGAGGTCAAAAAGAAGGTTGAGGAACCATAGAGACTCTGATATTGTAGAGGTCAAAAAGAAGGTTGGGGAACCATAGAGACCCAGATATTGTAGAGGTCAAAAAGAAGGTTGAGGAACCATAGAGACTCTGATATTGTAGGGTCAAAACGAAGGTTGAGAAACCATAGAGACCTGGATATTGTATGGTCAAAAAGGGGGCAAAGAACATATCTACAGGCTCTTCCCTTCCTGGACATAAACTGTTTCATCTCCTCCCCTCAGGACGCTGCTATACAGGGCACTGCATGCCAAAAAAAACTAGACACAGAGACAGTTTTCCCCCTCGTGCCATCACTCTGATGAATGCCTCATTCTGCCTTATGTCTAAGTATATTTACCCTTGTTGTACAGCTGTACAGGTAGCCCTCGACTTACAACAGTTCACTTAGTGACCATTCAAAGTCACAACGGCACTGAAAAAAGTGACTTAGGACCGTTTTCCACAGTTACGACCTTTGCAGCCTCTCTGTGATTACAGGAGCGAAATTCAGACCCTTGGAAACTGACTCCTATTTATGACGGTCGCAGTGTCCCAGGGTCACATGATTCCCCTTTGGCGACCTTGCAACAAGCAAAGTCAACGAGGAAGCCGTGATAACAGATAACAGATAGCGGATCATCATAGTTGGACGGGACCTTGTAGTCCAACCAACCCCCACCCAAGCGGGAGACCCTACACCAGTGGTCCCCAACCATTTTAATGCCGCGGCCCGGTCACTGGGCGGCATCAGCATCACAATGGCGCTGCCATCTTGTTTTGATGAAAAGTGCTTCCGGTGAGCTTTCTACCTGGAAAAGCTCACCGGAAGCACTTTTTCATCAAACAAGATGGCGGCGCCCAGCAAACCAGCGGCCCGGTAGGATTTGTTCCACGGACCGATACCGGTCCATGGAGCGGTGGTTGGGGACCCCTGCCCTACACCATTTCTGACAGATGGCAGTCCAGTCTCTTCTTGAAAGTCTCAGATGATGGCTTCACAACTGGGTTCACTTCACAGCTGTGTTACTAACTTTATCAACGGCAGTGATTCACTTAACAACCGGGGCAAGAAAAGTCATAAAATGGGGCGAAACTCACCTAGCAAAGGTCTCACAACGGAAAGTTGTGGCTCAGTTGTGGTCGTAAGGCGAGGACTATCTGTACCCCTGCTGAAACCTTCCTCCTCGCAAAAGGAGGATCCCCGAAGGCACTGCCACCGTCATAAATATGAACCCGTTGCCAAGCATCTGAATTTTGATCACAACACCACAGGGATGCTGCAAAGGTCGTAACTCTGAACCACGGCCGTAAGTCACATTTTTCAGCGCCATTGTCACTAAACAAATGGCTATTAAGTCAAGGTATTTTTTAATCATAATTTCGCACAAGGGAACACACGGTCCCTCTGCAACGGGCCACTCCTGAGTCTGGCTCCCGTCATTTGAGTGGCTTGGCTAGCAAGGCGGCCACCCTTTGAAAGCCCCTTCCCCATGACGGGCAGGGACCAGCTGTTCAGAGGAAGGGACCCCTGTCCAGAGGCCATCAGCTAATGGTGACAGCCGCCTTCCCGGGGAGAGATCAATCTTTACAGCCCATCAGATGCACTTTGCAATCACCGGCCTTCCGACGCTTGGAAGATGTCAAACGGTCGTCCCCCCTCTCTCCGTGTCCCTAGAGGGATTGCTTCAGGGGTGGGCTTCAAATTTTTTTTAGTAAAGAGTCCTCTGCCCAGTTTCTGGGTGGGGGTGGCCATGGTGTTAGGAATATGAGTCACCTAACAGCTATTTGGGTTAGAAATATATAAACCAGGATAAACATTTTAAAACTGAAACCTTAAGAAAATGCAAAACTGTAATTAGGTGTGGTTTCTCAAACGGCCATAAGATGGAGCCAGAAACCTGGTTTGTTTAGTCTGAGTCTCAGAAGAGAGTGTGAGTGTATCTCTGTTTCCTTCTGTTGGAAAGTATTGCAGTTGCTCCATTTCTTCTAATTGACTGATATTACTGGATTTAATGTAAGTCTGATACTGAACTGTTTTTTGACACTGGACTTTGATATTTGGATTATCCCTGGATGAAAACTGACTGATTTTTACCTGTGAATGACTTTTGGATTGCTTATTTTGGACTTTGCTTAAACCTTTCTGGAAGTAAAACCCTACATTTACTATACAGTGTATCTGTGTGCTCTGTGTGTATTATTCCAACACTACTCTCTATACGTCTCCCTGTATGCGCTCATTCTCCTAATGGGGAATTACCTCAACACTTGGTGAGCATGCCCTAGTCGGACTCCTGCATCACAGTGTGTGTGGGGGGGGTTTGCCCTCCCGGGCTCCGGAGGCTTTCTTCGAGCCTCCGGAAGGGCGAAAATGGCCTCCCCAGACTCCGGAGGCTGGAAACGAGCCCATTTCCGGCCTTCCCAAACTTCCGGGAGGCCCACTTTTCACCCTCCCTGAGCCTCTGTGTGCACCCTGCACTTACCTGCATCCAAAACAGGCTGTGTTGGGACTCTGGGGAGGGCTGTGTGGGGCCAGCCAGGAGTGGGATTTGGTTTTTTTTTCAAACCGCACAGAATCTTAGTTAGGGGCTCTCCGAACCCCTGAGGACCCCCAGCAGTCGAGCCTTGGACTGCTTCTATCCATCTGGTCCAGAGCTGAAAATTGGACTTTGCTCAGAGTCTACGACAACTCGCCATGGCCATTCCCACCGCGAAACCACTCACTGTGGAACAAGAGTTACACTAATATCGAAGAAATCGTGGAATGGAATCATTCGTAACTGGCTGACCAACCGCACTCAACCTGTAGTCCTCTCTATATAAAACTGCATCTACGCGGAGGGAGGCAGAGGTGGGATTCATGGAAGGGAGGGGGGTGGAGGAGTTGAAAAGTTCAAGGTTATTCTGTATGTCGTATTAAGAAATTCCAGTTGCAGTTAATTGGTTCTCGTGATTTATGCAAGTGTAGAAGTGGGAAGAGAGAAGGGAGGAGAGAAGGTGGATTCTGTGTAACGTGTGAAAATAATTTCACTTTGGGAAATTGCCTTTGACATGCCAGATCTGTTTCTAAATAAATCAATTGGAGAGAAAATGTCTCGGAGTGATTGATATCATGGATACTTTTCTGGATGCCTTACAGTGAGATTCAGCAGATTCTGACCAGTTCTGGAGAACCAGTAGCAGAAATTTTGAGTAGTTCAGAGAACTGGCAAATCCCACTTCTGACTGGAGATTTTACAGTGTCCTTCCCCTACCACACCCACCAAGCCACGCCCACAGAACCGGTAGTAAAAGTTTTTGAATCCCACCACTGGATGGAGGCATGCAGTGGGGTACCCCAGGGTTCTGTTTTAGGCCCAGGACTCTTCAATGTCTTCATCAATCATTTGGACGAGAGGATAGATGGGGAACTCATCAAATTTGTGGATAACACCAAGTTGGCAAGAATAGCCAAGACTCCAGAAGATAGGCTTAAGGTACAGAAGGATCTAGACAGACTTGAACATTGGGCGCTATCTAACAAAATGAAATTCAGTGGTGAAAAAAGTCAGGTTCTACATTTAGGCAAGAAAAATCAAATGCTCAACAGTAGCAACTGAGAGACGGATCTTGGAATCCTAGTGGACAATCACTTAAATATGAGCCAGCCGTGTGATGCAGCTGCCAAAAAAGCCAACACAGTCCTAGGCTGCGTAAACAGGGAATAGAATCAAGATCACGTGAAGTGTTACTGTAATATCACTTAATAATATCACTTGGTAAGGCCACACTTGGAATACTGCATCCAGTTTTGGTCCCTAAATTATAAAAAAAATATGTTGAGACTCTAGAAAGAGTGCAGAGAAGAGCAACAAAAATGATTTGGGGACTGGAGGCTAAAACACATGAAGAATGGCTGCAGGAACTGGGTTTGTCTAGTTTCATGAAAAGAAGGACCAGGGGCGACATGATAGCAGTCTTGCAATATTTGAGGGGCTGCCACAGAGAAGAGGGGGGTCACCAGAAGGCAAGACAAAAAGCAACGGATGGAAACTAATCAGGGAGAAGAAGCGACGTAAAACTAAGGAGGAATTTCCCAGCAGTTAGAACAATTAACCAGTGGAACAACTTGTTTTCAGAAGTTGTGAATGCTCCAACACTGGATGTTTATACGAAGAGATTGGATAACCATTTGTCTGAAATGGTGTAAGGTTTCCTGCCTAAGCAGGGGGTTGGACTAGAAGACCTCCAAGGTCCCTTCCAACTCCTCTCCTCTCCTCTCCTCTCTTCTCTTCTCTTTTGTTCTCTTTTATTCTTCCTCTCCTCTCCTCTCCTCTCCTCTCTTCTCTTTTATTCTCTTTTATTCTCTTTTATTCTTCCTCTCCTCTCCTCTCCTCTCTTCTCTTTTATTCTCTTTTATTCTTTCTCTCCTCTCCTCTCCTCTCCTCTCCTCTCCTCTCCTCTCCTCTCTCTCTCTCTCTCTCTCTCTCTTCTCTTTTATTCTTCCTCTCCTCTCCTCTCCTCTCTCTTCTCTTTTATTCTCTTTTATTTTTCCTCTCCTCTCCTCTCCTCTCCTCTCCTCTCCTCTTCTCTTCTTTTCTTCTTCCTCTCCTCTCCTCCTCTCCTCTCCTCTCCTCTCCTCTCCTCTCCTCTCCTCTTCTCTTTTTTTATTCTTCCTCTCCTCTCCTCTCCTCTCCTCTCCTCTCCTCTCTTGTATTCTGTTCTCTCCTCTCCCCTCCTATTCTCTCTTCTCTTGCATTCTGTTCTATTCTGTTGTTCTGTTCTACTCCATTCCATTCCATTCTCATCTCTTTGTCATAACCCTGACATTTTCCGTGTGTATGGTTTTGGTTTGATTCACACAGCTATTGCAAAAACACCGGATGCCCAGCACGAGGTCAGAAAATGGGAACTCGGCTGACATCACTGGGTGGGAATTGAGCCAGTGAAGACGAGGAAGGAGGGTTGCGGCTCGCATTGGGTTCAAAAACACAAAACTGCGACAGGCGGGAGAACCTCAGCGTTGTTCAAGGAATCCTTGATTAAACTGGGAATACCGGGGAGCTGCGGAGCAATCAGGGTTTTCAAGACTGGGGAGGACAAAGGCCCTCGGATTAGTGGCAAGACGGAACGTCATGCATGCCCCTTCCAAGCCAGCGAGCGCATAAAAAGCCACAGGTGCCCGATGGGTCTGATGGGAGGCAGCGCGTCCTCATTTATCCGAAATTCAATTATCAGAACAAGGCGAGGCGCCCACGTTCAGTCCTGCTGAATTACATAAAAATGATCTGTGCTTACTGTGTTTTAAGGAATTAATGAGTCGTGAACGGTAGAAGAGGCGAAGGAGGAATGCGCAGTGTTTACTTATTTTTTTTTTTTAAAAAAACTCTTTCTTTCCTGGGTCGTGTTGCAAACACGAGCAGCCGCTCTGGTGCATCTTCATAGATCAGGATGGAGGCAGAGGTGGGGGCTCAGCATTGGCTGGGTTTGCGTGACATCCTCTGGGTAACTCTAGTTTAGTGAAGAGAAGGACTGGGGGGGTGGGAAACACATGATAGTGGTCGTCCAATATTTGAGGGGCTGCGACAGAGAAGAGGAAGGGCTCAAGCTATTCTCCAAAGCACCTGAAAGCAGAACAAGAAGCAATGGGTGGAAACTGATCAAGGAGAGAAGCAACCTAGAACTAAGATGTTTCCTGACAGTGGGAACAATTAACCAGCAGAACAGCTTGCCACTAGAAGTTGTGGGTGCTCCATCAATGGAGGTTTTAAGAAGAGATTGGACAACCATTTGTCTGAAATAGTACAGGGTTTCCTGCCTGAGCATGGGGTTGGACTAGAAGACCTCCAAGGTCCCTTTCTATTCCATTCCATTCCATTCTAGTCTATCTCCTGAGGCCTCCGTGCGGCCTGCTTTTGGCCAGCAGAATGCTGCAGGAGGCCATGGAGCGCTGAAAATGGGCTGCAAGAGGGCCGCATGCGCCCCATTTCGCTGTCCTTTGATATTTCCAGGCCGGCCCTGCAGGCCAGATTTAAGCACCCCATGGGTTGGATTTAAGAAGCCCCTCAGGCCGTGTTTAAGCACCCCACAGGTCAGATCCGGGCCGTGAGCCTTGAGTTTGACACCTGTGCTTTACACGCTAGTTGCCAAAAGCCTGAATTTTGATTTCGTGATTGTGGGGATGCTGTGACAGTCATTAAGTGTGAGGACCAGTCCTCAATCACCTTTTCGGTAACTTTGTACAGTTGCCAAAGAAATGGTTTGTAAATCGAGGACTTACTGTCACCTGCATAACGACCTCATGGAGTCGTCCCACACAGGATCAGCAAAACCAGAGTGAGGATTGATTTGCTGAGAGTTTCGTAGTCAACAGAGATAAAATTCAACTTTGCCTTTTTAAAAACAAAACAAAACACCTCATCGCTTCGCTTCAATGGAGATGCAGCCCAGCCCAGGCTCTTCAGATGGGTTAGGGGGAAAAAAACCTCCCATCATCCCCGGGCAACAAGTGGCCAAGAGTGATGGGAACTGTAGTCTACAAAGGCTGCAAGCTTGGCCTGGAGTTGGGGAAAGACTGCCAGCAGGCATGTGTGGGGGACACACTGTCACCTCCCCGTTCCCAAGGTTAAGCAAAATGGCGCCCATCACTGCCAGAAAATGAGCGTTAAAAGAGAAACGTTGGAACCGGTCATCTTTGAAGACCACGAAAGCCCTCTTCTCATTCCTGGCCTGCCAAATGAAGCCAATTAATCTTGACGTGAGGCTATTATGTCCTTCCGAGCAAAGCTGAGTCCCCTGTTGGTGACTGGCAAGCTTTCGGCATGGCTCATTCCCAAGCCGATCGATCGGAGGTGTAGAAAGTTAGCACCAGGGGTGGAATGCTACCGGTTCGCCCTGGTTCAGACGAACCGGTAGTGAATTGTATGGCCTGGGGAGGCTGTTTCCGCCCTCCTGGAGGTTCAAGGAAAGCCTCTGGAACCCAGGGAGGGCGAAAACAGCCCCCCTGCCACGATGCAGGAGGCCAACTAGGCCACGCCCAGCATGGCCACGCCCAACCAGCAACCGGGCAGAGAACCCGTGGCTAAAATTTTGAAGCCCACTCCTTGGTTAGCACCCACCCCTCTCCTAGAAGAATGAAGTATTTTGAGAAATATTTCTTTTAAAAAGGCAGAATATTATATTCCCCTAAAGGATGAATGGAGGAATATCTCTTGGAAAACAGCCCCTGCCTTCCTTAATAGCAGATATTTTTTTGCTCGTTAAGAAAGACTGGGCGAAATAGTAGTCCATACACAAATAGAAAATATAATTTAATAACATAATCCAAAGAAGTCAAGACAGTAGATGGGAATTTAGGATCAGGTAATTAAACTGTATTATTAATATTAATTGTGTGTTAAAATATATTGTGAGCTTAAAATATTAAGAACTGGAAGTTGGGTGGGATTTTGAGGTACACTTCCGGGATCAATATTTTTTAATATTTGGCGTTATTATTAATCCTACACATTTGAATATTGAAGTTGTGGTGAAACTATGAATAATTGTTACAAATATTAAATAATAGTATTTAGGGACAATAAATGCAGGGCGCAAAGAAATGTTATTTATGTTTCAATGAATTAATGGGAAAATGAGAAATGGATTATGAAAAGAGACTAGTGATGTTGAAGCTGGAAGATTAGAATTACACACATCTATTTGTATTATTATTGATACTGTTATTTAAAAAAAGACTTGACCCAGTCAATGCAATGTCCACAAAATATGTATGTTTATATTGAAAAGTAAAAATTAGGAAAAAAAGAAAGAAAGACTGAGCCAGCTTATCTGCAAGACCTCCAGCTCCAGGGTGATGGGATTAAGACATGATCCTCCAGGACATAATAGGATTAAACCATCTAGCAGCAGAGCTCGCCACATGGCACAATCTCCTAAGGACATTGCATCAGCCAAGCTTCAACCAAACCTGGGAGCTCAGACAACGTCAGCTATGACCCCTGCATAGTCCCGTGGGAATTTGACAGCAGCCAATAGAATATATGTTCTTGCACAGGAACAGAAAGCTCAAGTTCAAAGCCCAAGAGAAGGTATGGGGAAAAAAACCCCACTCTCAACTCCATATGGTCAGCTGCCCAAGATCATCCATGTGGTTCTGCTTCATCATTAAACCCTCTTTCCAACCAGCCTCCATGTTCTGCCCTAGTTGGGTGATAAAACGTCCACAAGAAAACAAGCAAGCTCAGAGAGCATCAAGGACCCCACAGTCATCGTCTCTTTCTCCTTCTCCTTCCTCTTCCTCCTCTCCACAAACCCCTCTCCCTTCTAGCACTGATGATGTTCCCTAGTTGGGTAACGAAACGTCTTCAAGAAACTAACCAAGCTCGGAGAGCACCAAGGACCCTATCACACATCTACCCTCTCAATCAGAGCAAACAAAATCTCTGACATGGTAGCAACCCTTCACAAGGCTTATCAACACTAATTTCCCTTTCTGGATTTGGAGCTCAAACAATGAAGTTTCCATTTTTTCGGGGGGTGACAAAGAGAAGAGGGAAATTTTCCAAGTTCAGAAACGTCGGGAGAAAGCTAATTGCCTCGTTTCTTTGTTGGCAGCCGTTTTACATACAAATTCTCAAAAACAACCCCCCAAACAAAGTTTTGAACTCTTGTTTGAATTGCAGAACAGTTGGCTCCCCTCCTCCTACTCCTGTTGTGGTTTGCTGGCAGCCTGTGCAAATGGCAATGGAGTCGGACAGTGGGGAAGAAAGGGGGACCAGTCCGGGAGTCCGGAGAGGATTTGGACGAGGGTCCTGCGTCCGATGCAGAGATGGGGCCAGGACCATCTGGGAGTGGGGTGCTGCCTCCGGAGTCTGACAGCAGTGAGGCGGAGGAATAAGGGGAGCCTGTTCCCAATGTGCGTGTGCACAGAGCTGCTAGAAGGTGAGAGCAGCTGAAACAAAAGGGGCAACTCGGGAGTAAGGCTGGGAGGTGATTGTCCCTCCCCTAAGGTATAAAGGAAGTGCAAAGGTAGAGAAACCTTTGCAGGAAGCAAAGTTGTTCGTTGTTCAGATTAAACCTTGAAGCTCTGTGTGGACTTTGTACTTCGGTTGTTGTTTTTTTATTGTTCATTTGGCACTTTTGTTGTTGGCAGCAATCCAAAAGAGAGAAAGGTGGGTGCTTATCTCGAGGGACTGTTTGGGACTCATTACAGGCTAGAAATGAACATAATTCCCAGTGCTGAAATGAAACAAGAGTTGTTTTAAGTAAGCGTGTGCTTACTTACGGTCTCGGAAGCCTTGGTCAGAACAGCTCCCGAGAGGTTACGATAGAGCAGTGATTTAAGGAACCTCTGGAAAATCTGCAAGAGGGACAATAAATCCAGAAGAAATCCAGTTTTTCAAGATGCTCCATCACAAGGGGAGGGCCAAGTGGAAGGCGAAAAGGAGTGCCTGCTTACATGTTCCATAAATCTCTGGATTTACAGCCAGTTGGAGCCTGCTGTCTCTTTGCTCCCGGATGCTCCTGGCTGGCTTTTTTGCATTGCTATAGGAAGCCACACTCACCCCTCCCCAGATTAAAATATGCCTTATTCTCAATATTAAAAAAGAGGCAGGATAGAATATTTCCCCAAAGGAGAAACGGAGAAGAGTCTTAACGAAGGCAGAAAACAGATAACCGATTAACAGAGTTGAAAGGGACCTTGTAGGTCATCTAGTCCAACTCCCCGCCCAAGCGGGAGACCCTACACCATTTCTGACAAATGGCAGTCCAGTCTCTTATTGAAAGCCTCCAGGGATGAAGCTCCCACAACTTACGAAGGCAACTTCTGTTCCATGGGTGGATTGCTCTCCCTGTCAAAAAGTTTCTTCTTATGTCCAAGTTGAATTTCTCCTTGTTCAGTTTCCATTTTTCCTTGTCTGGCCTTCGGGTGCTTTGGAGAATCTGTGGCAGCCCCTCAAATATTGGAAGATGCTATCCTGTCTCCCCTGGCCCTTCTCTTCCCTAGACTAGCCACAGCCCTGTTCTTCCTGCCATAGGAAAACAGCTCGAAGTGACTGGCCTTTAGGGAATGCAGATTCGTAAAGATTTTATTCATAAAAATGCCTTCAGCCTGGCTGGAGGTGATGGGAATTTACATTCCCCACCCCCCAATTCTAAAGATGGGATAGGACCTTTAGGACATAAAAGGATTAACCAGGGGTGGGATTCAGCTGGTACGGACTGGTTCAGCCGGATACAGACCGGTAGTTCTGGCTATCATTTGGCCGCACCCATCTGCCCCTGGACTATTCTATCCTATATTTCCTTTGTTTGAAGCCCAGCTGATCACCTGGGGCTGCAGTAAAAGGTAAGTTTTCTTGCTATTTTCAAATGTACCGTGCATGCACAGTGCATGCTTACTGGACCGGTTGTTACACCGTTTGAATCCCACCACTGGGACTAACCCACCACCGCTGAAATAGTAAAAAGGCGCATGGCTCACTGCTGGAGAAAGTCAGCACCCAGCCATCCACCTAGGGAATGAAATTTTGGGGGGGAATATTACTCATTTTAAAAAATAGGCGGGATAGAATATTTCCCCCAAAAGGAGAAATGGGGGGAAAATCTTAAGGGAGGCAGAAACCAGCCCCAGTCTGAGGAGGCAGAAACGGAGGAGGCCAGGTTTTAGAAATGCAGACTTGGTAATCCATTCAGAAAGACTGGGCCAGACGAAGACTCCAGATAAGCAACACAATCAGGCAAGCCAAAGGTTGAGAAGATTAGCTCAGACAGACAACCCAGGATTTACATTTTCCCTTTTGCCTATAGAGCCAGCCATGACCCTTACGTGACCCCATAGGAATCAAGAAGGTATAAAACCCCACCCACTCTCAACGCCGTTTTGTCAAGCTGTCCCAGAACCGCACGCTGTGTGTGTTGATTCTGCTCATCCAATAAATGGACCTTTCTTTCTTAAGCAGCTTCTATTTTATTCCCGGCTTGGCACTGGAACTGGATTTTTCTTCCAACGCTACATTGTACAACCCCCTGGAGCATCTCAATCAGAACCCTGTAAAGATCCACCCACTCACTCAGCCATTGGGGCAGCTACCCCAAAAACATGTTGCTGTCACTGAAGTTTCTGGAAACCAAATAAACTTTCATGTTGTGGTTCGCCAGCAGTCTGTGCAGACGGCAGCGGGATCAGACAGTGGGGAAGAATGGGGACCAGTCTGGGAGTCTGGAGAGGACTCAGATGAGGATCCTGCATCCGATGCAGAGATGGGGCCAGGACCATCTGGGAGTTGTGTGCTGACTCTGGAGCCTCCAGAGTCTGGCAGCAGCAAGGAAGAGGAATAAGGGGAGCCTGTTCCCAGGGCACGTGTGCGCAGAGCTGCTAGAAGACAAGAGCAGGTGAAGCAGAAGGGGCGACTCGGGAATAAGGCTGGGAGGTGATTGCCCCTCCCATAAGGGATAAAGGAAGTGCAAACATAGAGAAACCTTTGTAGGAAGCAACGTTGTTCATTCTGTTCGGATTAATCCTGGAAGCTCTGTGTGGACTTTGTACTTCGGTTGGTTTTTTCCTAGCTAATTTGGCACTTCAGTTGTTGGCAATAATTCAAAGGAGAGAAAGGTGGGTGCTTATCTCGAGGGACTATTTGGGACTTATTACCGGCTGGGAATGAACAGCGTTGAAATAAAACAAGAGTTGTTTTAACTAAGCATGTGCTTAATTACAAGTAAGCCTTGGTCAGAACACGTCTTTCCTTGCATCCAGCCTCCATTTCATTTCCAGCATCTTTCTCCCAGCTTGGAACCGGACTGGAATTTTCTTTCTACACTGCTGAAGTAGCGTGGGAGGAATATATACATTTACAGAACTGTTGGACATATTATACAGATAGTTCCTCGACTTACAATTCAAAGTTCAAAGTGACCGTTCAGAGTTAAAACGGTACAGAAAAAAGTGACTTATTATCGTTTTACGACCGTTGTAGCATCCCCCATGGTCACATAATTAAAATTCGGACACTGGGCAATTAACTCATCTTTATGACGGTTGCAGTCTCCCCGGAGGGGGTGTCCCACAATCCTCTTTTGCGACTTCTTGACAAGCAAAGTCAATGGGGAAGCCAGATTCACTCAACAACCGTGTTACTAACTTAACAACTGCAGTGATTCACTTAACAACGGTGGCAAGAAAGGTCACAAAATGGGGCAAAACTCACTTAACAACTGTCTCGTTTAGCAACAGACATTTTGGGCTCGATTGTGATCATAAGGACTACCTGTACTGGAAATCGTATGTTAACTAATCGAGGGCCCTACAAAGTTACTGATAAACAGCCTCCAAAATCTTTTAAACTTACACAAATGTAAGCATTAATTAAACACTTATTCCGAATCTTAAATACACACACAAGCAAACACACCACACTTAATTAGCACAATGTAAACATAATTATCGGACGCGATGGCTCAGTGGCTAAGATGCTGAGCTTGTCGATCAGAAAGGTCGGCAGTTCAACGGTTCGAACCCCTAGAGCTGCATCACGGAGTAAGCTCCCCTTACTGGTCCCAGCTTCTGCCAACCTAGCAGTTCGAAAGCATGTAAAAACGCAAGTAGAAAAACAGGGACCCCTTTGGTGAGAAGGTAAATGCGCCTTTGGCATTTAGTCATGCCGGCCACATGACCACGGAGACGTTTTCGGACAGCGCTGGCTCTTTGGCTTTGGAACGGAGATGAGCACTGCCCGCTAGAGACGGAAATGACTAGCACGGATGTGCGAGGGGAACCTTTACCTTTAAATATAATTATAACGCTCACAGATCAAAGGAAGAGACCCAATTCTCATCACTTGATTTAATCAATCCCTTGTCTGGGATCAACACATATACAGCCCCACCCGCCCTGAAGGTATCACTCTGGGATCAGTACGCACACACTTCCACAACCAGGTATCTGGATTTCCTTTTTATTTATTCTTGCTATTTATTCTTCTTCATCCCAGCATTGAGTTGAGGTTCTTGCACAATCCAAATCATTCTTCTGATAATAGGCTGGGCAACCACAGAGGCCCAATTTTCCTCGAGCCTCTGGAAGCACGAAAATGGCCTCTCCTGGGCTCCAGAGGCCCTCCGGAGGCCAGAAACGGGCCCGTTCCTGGCCTTGTGGAACTTCTGGGAGGCCCATTTTTCCACCCTCTCTGAGCCTCCGCACGGCCCCGTTCTTCCCTGGTATCCAAAATTGGTCTGCATGAAGACTCCTAGGAGGGCACAGGGCGGGGTGTGAGAGGCCAGCCAGGGGTGGGGTTTGTAAACCCGCAGCAGTGCACCCCTGCATTTTGTACCAAGCTCCCCCTGACGTGATGACTCCAATTCCCATCATCCCCAACCCTCCGTCCAGCTGGCTGGGGAATTGCCCCCCCCCCCACTCAAAAAAAAACCCCACAGGTGGGAGGAAAACGCTTTCTTAGCACGTCAACTCTGAAGTTTCAATACCAAACCGAAGCCAGGAATTCTGTTATTTTTAAACCTCGACGCTCTGAAATCAAGTCGCAATTGTGCTCATAATTGCCACTCAGATACAGGAGACACACACACACACACACACGTACACACACACCCTCCTCCTCCTCCTCCTCCTCCTTGCTGGTTTCTTAGCTTTCGTATATTTTACGCTATTGTCAACACACCGAGACCCTGCTTGACCCTGCTTAAACATCCCTGCAGGGATGTTTAAATTGTTCTCGAATAATAATAATAATAATAATAATAATAATAACAACAACAACAACAGAACACCACACAGATAAATTTGCAGCTGTCTATTCAGGCAGTTGTACATTTGTGGGTTTGCTGTTCCCGCAATCAGACTGACAGCTCCACTCCTGCACTGAAGAGAAAAATAAATGACATCGCTTCATTTATATATATATATATATATATATATATATATATATATATATATATATATATATATATATATATATAAAATAATAAATGAAGAGAAAAATGCATCGTGTCATTTTTAAATATATACATATACATATACATATATATGTATGGTATTCAGCTTTGTTCGGGTATTTTCCCACGTCATTATATAATACCCGAACAAAGCTGAATACCATACATGTAAGTACCCGTGAAAACTTAAGAAAGCAAATATATATATATATATATATATATATATATATATATATATATATATATATATATATATAAATTAAGTTCCCAGGCGCCGTAGAGGCTTCCTTTTAAAATATCCCTGCTGCCATCTTCACTTTTCAGACTCATCCCTACCACTTGAAAACTCATCCTCTAGTGGAGACAGGGCATCTGTCATCCCCAAATATCCGTTAAATTGCAAATTACATCATTGGCGCCTCCATTGTCGGGTAAGGGGTGTCATTAAGCAAGAACGGATGTCAAGAGATGCTACAAATGTGTAATTTGCATCATTTGTGTAACTGAGTTATTATGCACGGGATGTAAATCACTGTGAGGGATGTAAAATTAATACAAATTTAACTGTCTTGTCTGGAGTAGGAGAGGCGCCACGAACAGGAGGGGGGGTGGGTGGGATTTGGCTGGCTGTATTCAAAATCAGCTAAATGGAAGATTGTGTGTTTGTGTGTTTGTGTGTTTGTGTGTCTATAGGAAAACAGGTCTTGTGTTACCTGTAAACCCAAATGTTATTAGCAGAATTCTAACTGGTGGGGATGCCAATGTATATATTAGGAATGTTATTAATACTGGTAGTCCTCGAATCACGACCACAACTGAGCTCAAAATGTCTGCTGCTAAGCGAGATAGTGGTTAAGTGACTTTTGCCCCTTTTACGAACTTTCTCACCACAAGTTGTGAAGTGAAACACCGCTGTTGTTAAATAGCTAAGTGAATCTGGCAGGCCTCCTGAACTCCGTTTTCACTGGTAGAGGGACTAGCAAGCAAAACAAATTCGAAACCAAACCAAACCAAAGGAGAGAAAGGTTTCCCCCCTTTTTTTGCATTTCAACCATCCAAGAAGGGACAGGAAAGGAGAAAGGGAGAGAGAGGAAAGGCAAAGAAAAAGAAGGGAAGATGGGGAAGAGAGCAAGGAAGGAAAAATAAGGAAAGAGGGGAAGGAAGAAGAAAGGAGAATGAAGAGGAAAGGAAAAAAGAAGAAAAGGAAGGAAGGAAGAATAGAGTAGAATAGAATATAGAGTAGAGTAGAGTAGAGTAGAGTAGAGTAGAGTAGAATAGAATAGAATAGAATAGAATAGAATAGAATAGAATAGAATGGAATAGAATAGAATAGAATAGAATAGAATAGAATAAGAATAGAAATGGAATAGAAAGAATAGAATAGAATATAGAATAGAATAGAATAGAATATAGAATAGAATAGAAAATAGAATAGAATAGAATAGAATAGAATAGAATAGAATAGAATAGAATAGAATATAGAATATAGAATAGAGTCGAGTCGAGTCGAATCGAATCAAATAGAATCAAATAGAATCAAATAGAATAGAATAGAATAAGGGAATGGAAATGGGAATAGAATAGAATAGAATAGAATAGAATAGAATAGAATAGAATAGAATAGAATAGAATAGAATAGAATAGAATATAGAATAGAATAGAAAATAGAATAGAATAGAAAATAGAATAGAATAGAATATAGAATAGAGTCGAGTCGAGTCGAATCGAATCGAATTGAATCAAATAGAATCAAATAGAATAGAATAGAATAAGGGAATGGAAATGGGAATAGAATAGAATAGAATAGAATAGAGGGTCAAGGGTCAAGAATCATCAGGTACAACACTTAATTATAGTCATAGGCTACAATAAGTCATCAAATCATACTAGGAAACAGTCAATACAAATCATAAGGATACAAGGGACAAAGTTACAGTCATACAGTCAAAAGTGGGAGGGGATGGTGATAAGGAGGGATGAGAAGATTAATAGTGATAGTGGTGCAGACTTTGTAAATAGTTGGACATTGTTGAGGGAATTATTTGTTTAGCAGAGTGATGGCATTCAGGAAAAAGCTGTCATTGTGTCTAGTTGTTCTGGTGTGCAGTGCTTTATAGCGTCATGGAAGGAAGGAAGGAAGGAAGGAAGGAAGGAAGGAAGGAAGGAAGGAAGGAAGGAAGGAGATTATAATGAGAGGGAGGGAGGGTCTGAGGGAAGTCCTGCCCACAACACAAGTGACGTTGAGCTGGCCACGCCCCTGTCTCCCCCGGTCAAACACAATCTTGATGTGGCCCTCAATGAAATTAAGTTTGACACCCCTGCTCTGGACACTTCTTAAAAGCCTCCAGTGATGGAGCACCCACAACTTCTGGTGGCAAGCCGTTCCTCTGATTTCTCCTTCCTCCTCCGTGTTATGAAGTTTCCCCTTAATTGCATGTTGCTTCTCTACTTGATTCATTTCCAAACATGGTTCCTTGTCTTGCTTTCTGATGCTTTGGAGAATAATTTGACCCCTTCCTCTTCTTCAGGGCGGCCGCTCAAATACTGAAAAGCTGCTCTCATGTCACCCCTAATTCTTCTTTTCTTTAGACTGGCCAAACCCAGATCCTGCAGCTGTTTTTCATATAACCAGGGTGGTGGGATTCAATTTTGTTTACTATTGTGGTTCTGTGGGCGTGGCTTGGTGGGCATGGCTAGCCTGCTTTCCAGCTCCGTTCTCCTGTGCAGGGCAACCAAAGGAGACCCAGCCGATCAGCTGGGACTCAGTGGGAGGCAGATAATAGATGGGGGCCTCAATTTCTGCTACCGGTTCTCCACAACTGGTCAGAACCTGCTGAATCCCACCTCTGCTTGGAGTCTTGTGTGAATCTAGCGTTTGCGTGGGCTTTAATGTGGAAAATATCCACCTTTGTCGATCCGTGCCAGACCCTGCTGTCTCTTATGGCCAAAACGTCCAATGACCGCTGGATTATTTGGGATGTGAAATGCCTCTTTTGAAAAACGGTGTTCTACCCTGCCGATTTTAATTTCCTTTATGGCAAAAATTCATTCCGGAGATTCAATCGGGAGCGGAGAAGTGGTGGGTGTGAAAACCAGCCCACCGCTCTCTCCCCATCCTTCCCAGGTGTGTTCGTACACTGCCCTGAGACACACAACGTGCAAAAGAAAACTAGAACTGGGTTTGCAAGAATTCAGCCTTCCCTCAATCTCGTCTCCCTAGTCCTCGATTTATGGCTATAATTGAGCCTGACGTTTCCGTTGCTGAGCGAGATACTTGTTAAAGTGAGGTTTGCCCCGTTTTCTGACCTTGCGCCTCAGTTAGTAACCTTGTGGTTAAGTTGCAGTTGTTCGCTGCAGTTGTTATTTAGTAATCTTGTCGTTAAGCGAATCTGGCTTCCCCTTTGGCTTTGCTGGTCAGAAGTTCGCAAAAGGGGATCACGTGACCCCAGGACTGTCGTAAGTAGGAGTCAGTTGCCAAGCGTCTGAATTTTTTATTGTGTAACCATGGGGGATGCTGCAACGGTTGTAAGTGTGAAAAATGGCCATAGGTCACTTTTTTTCCAGTGTCGTAAATTTGAAGTTTCACTAAACAAATGGTCCTAAGCTGAGAACTTAAAAAGAGATTGGATAACCATTTGTCTGAAATGGTATAGGGTTTCATGCCTAAGCAGGGGGCTGGACTAGAAGACCTCCAAGGTCCAACTCTGTGGTTCTATTCTATTCTATTCTATTCTATTCTATTCTATTCTATTCTATTCTATTCTATTCTATTCTTTTTCTTCTATTTTCTTCTATTCTAATTTCGATTCTATTCTACTTCCTATTCTTTTCTCTTTTCTATCCTATTCTATTCTACTTTCTATTCTACTCTAATTTTGATTCTATTCTACTTTCTATTCTACTCTATTTTCGATTTTATTCTATTGTAATTTTTATTCTATTCTATTCATTTTCTATATTCTTTTCTATTTCTATTCTATTCTACTATCTATTCTATTTTCTATTTTATTCTATTGTAATTTCTATTCTATTCTATTCTATTCTATTCTATTCTATTCTATTCTATTCTATTCTATTCTACCCTACTCTACTCTATTCTATTCTTTTATTCATCCAATATTTATTCTATTCTATTCTATTCTATTCTATTCTATTCTATTCTAAACAAATGGCCGTAAGTCAAGAACTACGTGTACTTTGGACTACAAAGCCCAGCATTCCCTCCCAAGCAGAAACGCTCATGCTAAAACGGCCATGGGGACTTTAGGGACACGGGGGGGGAGGTGGGGAGGGGAGGAGGCACCTGGGGACAACAACACGCAAACGTTACGACTGTCACTGATGAATTGTTTGCCGCCTGGATCGAGCCTCTCCATCCCACGACCGCTCTTCTTTTTAATATCATCTTTTATTGAACGTTATAAAGACATTAGGGTTGATAACTCGTAATAAGGCTCTTGCATATAAACTATAACACAGTTTTAGGAAAGATGAGAGGCTTAAAAGGAGGACCATAAAAGGAGAAGCTGGCAACGACGTTCGGCAGGATTCGCACGAGGGGGCAACGTTGACAATCCTATTTCTGTCTGCTCTCTTTGCGGTCTTAATAGTCCTCAGCTTACAACCGTCACTGCGCCTTCCCATTACAGGCGCACATCCTGACAGTTGGGCCCTCAGGGGGCTGGACCTGTTTTTACGACCTGTTTCGCAGTGGTCGTTAAGTGAACCCATTGTTTGCTACGGCTGCTTTTTTTCGAGGAACCTGAAGCAAATGGTTGGTGTGCAAAAAAAGCTGTCATAAGATTGTGGGACACGGCAAGCGGTCATAAACATGATGTTAGGGTTCCGGCATCCATTTAAACCAGGAGCCTCTAGCCGCCATCTTTCAGAGTTTAAAAGATTTATTAGGAGTGAACATGCCGGCGCTACCTGGGTGCAGCCGACTCTGCGACACATCATTCATTTTCCCCTTGACCCTGGTCTTCCCCCCACCCCTGGATGTATATTCTCCAATGGGACACATCCATAGCCAAGAGTCATCAATCATGCTCACCAGTAATAATCTTGCACGCCAACAGCTTGGGCTGCCTAGCAATTATCTGAAGCATTTAAGGAATGCACTGCTTTCCCCCACTCCCTTTCTGCTGGCAACTCTAACAGGGAATTATTTTTGAGTTGACACGAGTCATGTGACCCCGGGGTGGGTGAGCAGCATAACTTCAGAATTTTTGAAAGGACGGTCGTAAATTTAAACAGCCGCTAAGCAACCAACGGATTCATGCTTATGACGGTTGCAATGTCCCCGGATCACATGATTTCCCCCTTTTCCGATGTAACGGGAAAGCCAGATTCCCTTTAACAACCGGGCGATGAACGTATCAACTGCGGTGATTCGCTTAACAATCGGGGCATGGAAGGCCGTAAAATGGGGCGAAACTTGCTTCACAAACGCCTCACTTAGCGAAAGAAACATTGGGCTCCATGGTGGTAAGTGGAGGACGACCTATACCAGAAGGAGTTGGGAACTCTGACTACAAAGCCCATGCAGAAGTGTGCAGGTGGGAGCAAACTAGCACAGACATCTTTCCATCCTGTTCAAAGGCAGGGCCTACACTGCAGGGGTGTACGGAGAGATGAGTCCAAAAATCAAAATGGCGGTTGTCATAATATAATTGAAGGTCACCCCATCTTAATAAAAATGGATGGTGTCTTGGTGGCGTGGTGGCAGCCGCCATTTTTACTTTTTTGACTCACTCTCCTGACTCCCTTGCTGAATCTAGACTCCTTTAATTTAGGACAGGTCCCCCTGGTTGTTTTTTATCACTTAGATTGGTGAGTTTTTCCCCCCAACCTTGGCCGCTTTAAGACATGTGGGACTTCAACTCCCAGAATTCCCTGGCCTGCCTCACAGCAGCCAAGGTGGAGAAACAATGGCTCAGCCCCAGCATGGCTGGCTGGGGAATTCTGGGAGTTGAAGTCCATGCGTCTTAAAGCGACCAAGATTGAGAAACAACAGCTCAAATATTATGGCGACTAGCTCGATACCCGTGCTTTGCTACGAAACGTATGTGGTCGGGCTTAGTTTGTGGGAAGGAAAATAAGGGGCAGAAATTCTGCCTCTGCCTCCCAGCATCCATCGGTATTCATCTGGGTAGAGTCCTGTCAGTGTGTGAGAGAACTGAGGGCTGTTTGGAAACTGAAACAGTATTTGGCATGTGAGCAAGAAAGAGACAGCAAGGAGCCTGGGCGTGGCTTAGCTCAACTGTTCTGTACTAAAGCTGGTTGCTGCTGTGAAACTGAAACTCCTCTCCTCTGCTTGTGTTTTGCATTTGGAAGAGATTTCTTTTCAGGTGGGGAGGGGGAGTAGAACTCCTTATCAGAGCGTGTTAATAATAATAATGTAGGAAATACGAATGCTCTGGTGGTCATTTCAAAAAATCTTTTCTTAGTGAGAATAATAATAATAATAATAATAATAATAATAATAATAATAATAATAATAATAATATAGAAAATACTTTAAATGCTCTGAGGGTCATTTGGAAAAATCCCTTCTTAGTGAGCCCCTAGAAGCCAAGAGGAAGATACGTGCCAAATTTCAAGTTTGTAGGCTTTACGGTTCTGGAGATTTTGTGATGATGCGTGAGGGGTATTTCGCTTTTATAGAGAGAGAGATAAGGAAGAAGAAAATCACAATTCCAACATGCTAAACTACATTGCAAACATCTAGAATTTATCTAAATCCTGGACTACTGCAAAAAAAAGGTGATAATTAATCTATTTTTAAAAACGAACAAAATTTACCAGTTTTTGAGGTTTACAGTAACAGAATCGCTAGATCAGATGTCATTTCATAAACCTTTGTTTGAATTCAGCACTTAAGATTTGAATGGTAGTGATTTTAATGTACGGCTCCAGAATTAAACATTTGTTATGGAGGAATGTAGTAAAATTACAGAATATTCCAATTCCTCTTTGCTTTGTTCCTTTTTTCTAGCTTTTAAATTCAATTTAATTTAATTTTTTGTTTCCCCCTTCTTTCCTTTCCCTGTTTTTCCCTGCTTCTGTTTATATTTCTCCTTTTATGCCTACCATGCTTCATAGAACATGGTTTATATAAGTTTGCTATTACCAACAATAATGTCTTTATAACTATATACAAATCTAATTTAGGATGGCGAGGCTCGGTCCAGATGGCAGAAAACCAGCCAATATACCCAAGACTGAGGCTTGAAAGGAAATTTTTTCCAGATCTGAGACTGAAAAGCATTTCAGCCTTGGATTGTACAGAACAATCTTCAAGAGGAAAAAAGAAAAAAGAAATAAAATAAAATAAAAATGCTTTCTGTTTGCCAAGAAGCCTGGAACTGCTTCTAATACGTTTCTCTTCTCTGCAAAATTTAGCTGTCTGAGTTGCTGACAGATTTGGAATATTTGAAAAATAAATAAATGCTGACAGATTTGGAATATTTGAAAAACAAACAAATAAATAAGTATCACAGAGCTGATAGTCTTAAAGATGCTTTTTTCAAAAGGCAACTGGACTTTCTTTGCTTTTCCTTGAAGATGTTTCACTTCTCATCCAAGAAGCTTCTTCAGTTCTGACTGAGTAGAAGAATCCAAGTTTACTTTCGAACCAGGACCTGGATGACTGAGAATCTCCATAGACTGTAGCCTTTGGGGGACATTTTGGCACAAGAGTCTTGCATAAAAATGGGGTTTGCAACACAACGGGGCCTGCCAACACGGACAGTTTGATGGGCATCACTGCTCTTTAATGGCAAAACTTCAACTCCCACAATTCCCCAGCCAATATGCTTCAGTTAGACAGATCTTCCATCACGCCCCAACTCAGCAGTTTTAAGATGGATAGACTTTTAACTCCCAAAATTCCCTAGTCAGTTTGCTTGCAGGAATTTCAACTCCCAGAATTCCCCGGCCAGTATGCTTCAGTAAGACAGATGCTCCATCACTCTGGAGCAATGCTTTCCAAACTCAGAAACTTTACGATGGGTGGACTTCAACTCCCAGAATTCCCCAGCCAGCATACATGGATTTTTAACTCCCAGAATTCCCCAACTAGCATGCTTAAGTGAGACAGATGTTCCATTACTCTGGAACAATGCTTTCCAAACTCAGAAACGTTAAGATGGGTGGACTTCAACGCCCACAATTCCCCAGCTACCATGCACAGATTTCAGCTCCCAGAATTCCTCAGCCAGCATGCATGGATTTTTTAACTCTCAGAATTCCCCAGCCAGCATGCATAGATTTTTAACTCCCAGAATTCCCCAGCCAGCATGCATGGATTTTTAACTCCCAGAATTCCCCAGCCAGCATGCATGGATTTTTAACTCCCAGAATTCCCCAGCCAGCATGCATGGATTTTTTTAACTCCCAGAATTCCCCAGCCAGCATGCATGGATTTTTTAACTCCCAGAATTCCCCAGCCAGCATGCATAGATTTTTAACTCCCAGAATTCCCCAGCCAGCATGCATGGATTTTTAACTCCCAGAATTCCCCAGCCAGCATGCATGGATTTTTAACTCCCAGAATTCCCCAGCCAGCATGCATGGATTTTTTTAACTCCCAGAATTCCCCAGCTAGCATGCATGGATTTTTTTAACTCCCAGAATTACCCAGCTAGCATGCATAGATTTTTAACTCCCAGAATCCCCCAGCTAGCATGCATGGATTTTTAACTCCCAGAATTCCCCAGCCAGCATGCATGGATTTTTTTAACTCCCAGAATTCCCCAGCCAGCATGCATGGATTTTTTTTAACTCCCAGAATTCCCCAGCCAGCATGCATGGATTTTAAATTCCCAGAATTCCCTATCCATCTTGCAGAGACTTCAACACCCAGAATTCCCCAGCTTGCTTGCAGCGATTTGAACTCCCAGAAGTCCCCAGCCAGCTCTCGAAATCCATCCACCCTTCTTAAACTTTCCGGGAAGACCTGCTCCGTAACTCAGACTTTACGTTCAAGTGTCAGCAATCTCTCTTTTATTTAGCTGGTCAATTTTAACAAACCGGTTTGATGCTTAATTAATAAATAAGCCTGCCATTAATCTCAGCTTTAAAACCTGGGAGTGGGGCCCAGAATTGTGAGGCTTGTGTATCTCGCAAACAAAGACAGTATGCTTAACTAAAGAGTCAATGTTTTGTGTGCAGTGCACACATTCAATCACCGGGTTAAACCCGGCGGGAGACGTGACCGGCTGCTTATAAAATACCGTTTCTTGCCTGTTTGATATGATTGGAGCTGCCTCTGCTCTCCTCTAATCGGCCATGGCAGCAAATGACGAGAAAATCACAACAATCCCAGCGTGTTGATCTGAGGACGTGGTGCACTTGCGAAGGCGCCTGGCTTTTTTTCTTCAAACCTCTCTGGTTTAGCACTAAAGGGGCCAAATGAAGACATGGGAGCCTTCCCCACTTCCCTTCACCCGAAACACCTTTTCATCCCCCACCCCTTGGAAACAACCAACTCGGTGCAACAGAACAGAAGCCCACCAAAGTTTTGTGCCGATCGAATTGAACAGATTGACAGAGTTGGAAGGGAGTTTGTAGGTCATCTAGTCCAACCCACCCACCCACCCCGCCCAAGCAGGAGACCCTACACCATTTCTGACAGATGGGAGTCCAATCTCTTCTTGAAAGCCTCCAGAGATGAAGCTCCCACAACTTCTGAAGACAACTGGGTTGATTATTCTCCCTGTCAGGAAATGTTCTCCTTATTTCCAGGTTGAATCTCTCCTTGGTCAGTTTCCATCCATTATTCCTTGTCTGGAGTTTTGGTGCCTTGGAAAATAGCTTGAACCCCTTCCTCCTCTCTGTGGCAGCCCCTCAAATATTGGAAGATGCTCTCTTGTCTCCCCTGGTTCTTCTCTTTACTAGACTAGCCAGGCCCAGTTCCTGCAACCGTTCTTCATATGTCTGAGCTTCCAGTCCCCTCATCATCCTGGTTGGTCTTCTCTTCACTTTTTCTAGAATCTCAACATCTTTTTTACATCTCTTCTTTGTGGGAAGCCCTGAGATATTGGAAGATGCTATCATGTCACCCCTATCCTTCTTTTCCTTAAAATAGACGTGTCTTCTGTCCATCCATGGTTTGCTCAGATGTCTTTCTTTCTTTCTTTCTTTCTTTCTTTCTTTCTTTCTTTCTTTCTTTCTTCTTTCTTTCTTTCTTTCTTTCTCTCTCCCTCTTTCCATTCCTTCTTTCTTCCTTCCTTCCTTCCTTTCTTCTTTCCTTCCTTTCTTCTTTCTTTCTTTCTTTTTTTCTTGCTCTCTCTCTCCCTCTTTCCATTCCCTTCCTTCCTTCCTTCCTTCCTTCCTTCCTTCCTTCCTTCCTTTCTTTCTTTCTTTCTTTCTTTTTTTTCTCTCCTTTCTCTCTCTCTCTCCTCCCTCGTTCTATTCTTTCTTTCTTTCCTTTCTCTCTCTCTCCCTCTTTCCATTCCCTTCCTTCCTTCCTTCCTTCCCTCCCTCCTTCCCTCCCTTCCTTCCTTTTCTTTCTTTCTCTTTCTTTTTCTTTCTCTCATTTCTCTCTCTCTCTCACTCCCTCGTTCCATTCTTTCTTTCTTTCCTTTCTCTCTCTCTCCCTCTTTCCATTCCCTTCCTTCCCTCCCTTCCTTTCCTTCCTTCCTTCCTTCCTTCCCTTTCTTTCTTTCTTTCTTTCTTTCTTTCTTTTCTTTCTCTCCTTTCTCTCTCTCTCTCCCCTCGTTCTATTCTTTCTTTCTTTCCTTTCTCTCTCTCTCTCCTCTTTCCATTCCCTTCCTTCCTTCCCTTCCCTTCCCTCCCCTCCCTCCCTCCCTTCCTTCCTTCCTTTCTTTCTCTTTCTTTTTCTTTCTCTCATTTCTCTCTCTCTCTCACTCCCTCGTTCCATTCTTTCTTTCTTTCCTTTCTCTCTCTCTCCCTCTTTCCATTCCCTTCCTTCCCTCCCCTTCCTTCCTTCCTTCCTTCCTTCCTTCCTTCCTTCCTTCCTTCCTTCCTTCCTTCCTTCCTTCCTTCCTTGTGCCTTGGAAAATAGCTGGCCCCCCTCCTGGCAGACTGGAAGGCTGCTCTCATGCCTCCCCTGGTCCTTCTCCTCTCTAGACTAGCCAAACTCAGTTTCTGCAACCGTTCATCGCATGTTTTAGCCTCCAGTCTCCTAATCCTCCTGGTTGCTCTTCTCTGCACTCTTTCTAGAGTCTCAACATCTTTTTTTTTTATAGTGTGGTGACCAAAACTGGATGCAGTACTCTCGGTTGTCTGAATTCGATCTTGGTTTGTGTTGAAGAATTGATTTCTCTGCCCACAAATGGCACATTGTTTGAAGAGCAGAGGGGAAGGTTAGGGTGGGGTGCCCTTAAACCCCATTTGGTGCATATCTACCCCTCGACTCTTTTAGACTCTTGTAGATTTTCACCGCATACAACCCCAAACGAGGGGGTTGCATCTGCCCAGGGGCTAGTTTGCAAAACGAAACAGCCCCCTCCTCAAATTCTTTCTACACAAAGCTCTCCCCAGCAGTGTTAAAAGCTCCGTGCTGCTGGTTGAGGAGCTGGGCTAAGGAGTTTGGGCAGTGTAGCCTATGAGTACGGAAGATAGGGTTACTAAGAGGAGAAAGGCAGTGTCGGATTCACCACCCCTGGGATCCTAAAAGTCAGCTTTCCCCTGCTCGCTCGCATCCTGACAATCTGTCATGCTTCGAGGCTGCGAGTGGCAGCTGACAACATCTGGAGGATTCCAAACGGGGAGAATCTGCCTAGGAACAAAGGAAGATGGGATTATTATCCTCATCCGAACGCCGATGCGTCAGATGCCGGGGTTTGCACAATATTCTTGATTTGTTTTCATTTTAGGGCATTGTGTGCAGTGTTGTCGACGAGACGGGGATGAATGCCACTGAGAGCCGTTCACGACTGAAGCGGTCCACAAGCCCAGAAAAATAAATTAATGCGTATGATACTGGGGCTGCGAATCCATCAATCAATCAGAATAGAGCTGGAAGGGACCTTGGAGGTCTTCTAGTCCAGCCCCTTGCTCAAGTAGGAGACCCTATACCATTGCAGACAAGTGGCTGTCCAGTCTCTTCTTAAAAGCCTCCACTGATGAAAGCACCCACAACTTCTGGTGGCAAGCTGTTCCACTGGTAAATTGTCCTCCCTGTTAGGAAGTTTCTCCTTAATTCCAGGTTGCTTCTATCCTTGATTTAGTTTCCATTTATTGTCCCAATAGGAGGTGACTTCCTTGTTTTTCTTTTGAAGACGTTTTGCTTCTCATTCAAGAAGCTTCTTCAACTCTTACTGGATGGTGGGGAATGGAAGGATTGATACTCCTTGCAGACAGCTGGTCATTTGCATCCTTTTTGAGAGTCGTTGAGGCCACTTGGAGGTTTGTCTGTGTCTTCAGGGTCACCTGAGTGGTGCAAATGGTTCCTGTAGCCTGCAATTTTTCTCTCTGGAAACCCATTCCTACTCCCACACCACCGAAAGGTGTTCATCCCAAATTATATTAGCTACAAGTCTGTAGAGATTCTCTATCATCTAAGTCATGGTTCTCCCAAAGGTGCTATTTTTTTAGAAGGCAACTGAACTTTCTTGTTTTTAATTTTCAACTAAATCCTTCCATTCCCCACTATTCCTGTCAGACTGAAGAAGCTCGTTGGATGAGAAGCAAAACGTCTTCAAAAGAAAGAAAGAAAACAGAAAATCCAATTGCTTCCTGAAAAAGCACCTTTGGGACTCCCAAGTGGCCTCAACAACCCTCTAAAAAGGATGCAAATGACCAGCTGTCTGCAAGGAATATAAATCCTTCCATTCCCCACCATCCAGTCAGAGTGGAAGAAAACTTCTTGGATGAGAAGCGAAACGTCTTCCAAAGAAAAAACGAGAATGTCCAATTACCTCCTGGAAAAAAAAAGTAATTTTGGGACAATCATGATCTGGATGGCTGAGAATCTCTACAGACTTCCCATCCGTTGTTTGTTGTCTGGCAATTCTAGTGATGTTGCAGTCTATGGTTTTCATGTCTAACTATCATCAATATTGAAAAAACTAAACTCCTGACACGGCAGGAGGAATGGTTTTCCCAAGAGGCTGAATAAAAACAAGAGATTTTTTGGTGAGCCGGCCAGGTTGGGTTGCCTTCAAAACATCTGTTGGTTTTCTGTCCAGTTGCAAGGAGAAATGCACAGACAGTTGCTAAAAATCACAATGACATTATGACATGTGAGAAGGGGGTGCATCCTTTGGCCAATGTTGGGAGAGAAGGCACTTTCTAACAGCTGGAAACAGAATAACTTCAGCCTTTTGGACCGATCACTGATTGAAAAACGATTATTTGGTTTTTCAATGGGAAGAAGGAGGGGGCGAGTTCAGAATGCATCAAAAAATCAACACCAAAAGAGAGGGAAAAAAGCTGTATGAACACAAGAGGATCTGAGTTCAAGGGTGCTGCTGTATGTTCCCAAACGCAAAGCAGTCATAGATGAAAAGATTTATCAGGAAAAATAGGAATATTAAGCACACCGCTGTCAGGTGCAATTCATGACACAGCCACTAGAGGTCGACCTAGCTCCCAAGAGATCCAAACGATCTCTCAACTCAGCAATTTTAAGAGGTGTGGATTTCAACTCTCAAAATCCCCAGACTTGAAGTCTATACATCTCTCCAGGGTTAGGTTTGGTTGCATGCAAAGAGGGCTGTGGTGTCCCTGAAATAGGGATGGGGACCCCCAATATACCCAAGAGGCCTTGATCCCCAGAGATCTGGTCCTCCCTTCTGTCCGTTCGCCCCCTTTTTCATCTCCTGATCCACTCACGGTCCCAATCGGTGGCATCCACTTACCCGGATGACGTAGCGGGAGGAATTCTTGCTGTCCAGGTTAACCGTCAAGGCGAAGAAGACGGTGGTGCTGTAGACTCCCTGCGTCTTGTAGAACAGCTCATCCAAGTCCCACCGGCCTTGCCCCCCCAGGGCCCCCATATCCCATCCTCCACAGTCCTGAAGGACTTCCAGCATCGGCCAGGCGCCCAGCCGGTCAATCTCCGTCATATCCAGACAGGAACGGAAAAACTCCTTGACTTTCCGCTCGGCCGAGGCCCGATAAGGACGTCGTACGGGCTGACGGAGTAACCGTCCCAACTTCTCCTCGTTCAGCTCGCCGATGGCGGCGATGGTGCCGTAGATTAGCTTGTCCTCCGGGATGCCGTGCCGGCGCAACCACCCGCCACAGGCGAAGGAGTAGAAGTCCTTGCAAGGGTCGATGGTGGGGTCAATGTTGGTGGCAATGAATCGCGACGCCTTGCTGAAGGCCCGGCGTTCTTGGCACCCTTCCAAGCAGTAGGCCGCCTGATCCAAAGCCAGGTACTTGAGGACCAAGATGCCGCCCAAAATGGCGCACAGGCCCGCCGCAAAAACCAAGCCAGAGAGCAGGCAGATCTCCCTCCGGCTCCACCGCGGGAGGCCGCAGCGAGGTTTCTTGGCCCCGGCGGCGCCCAGCTGTAAGTTGAACCCGTTGGGCAGGGCCCCGCTGCTGCTGTACTTGCTGACGTACTTCACCTCCTGGAACTCGTCGTAGTGAGCGGTCAGCGAGTAAGTCTTCTCCATGCTGGCTGTCGATTTGAACCCCGGGGTCATTGGGCAGCCATTCTCCAGTGGTGTCCAGCAGGGGGCGCCCCACGCCAAGCGTCAAAGCTTTGCAGCTTCTTTCACCAGATCCTGAAAAAAAGAGAAAGAAAATAAATAAATAAAAATCGCAAGGATTCCCCACTAAAGATGCTCCCCGGGAATCAAGCCGCTCTTTCAAAAGTCCGAGGCGAGGGATCCGCTCTGGAAAAAAAGAAATTATTTTCATCAGCTGCAAGAAGGATAAAAATCTGGAGAGAGAGAGAGAGAGATTTTTTCCTGCTGAATCTTTCCACTCCGGCAAAGGAAGCCGGAGGAAAAGGAAGGGAGGGAATCTGTTTCATGCATCCGTTTTTTCCCGCTGGATCTTGTCTCTCGCTGGGATTTTCCTCCGTCTCTCCTTTGTTCTCTTGAAATTAAAAGAAAAACACGAGTGGGCGGGAGGGGGGGGAGAGAGAGAGAGAAGCCACTGCCTGGATCTGCAAACGTTGGGCAGGGGGGCTTGTAAGATCATCCCAACCAGCTTCCCGCCCACCCAAACGATCTCTTTTGCGGGACTCGATCCCCCGCAAGGGAAAGTCAAGCGGGAGATCGACCCTCGCAGCTGGGCTCCCAGGGCCTCCTTCGCCCTCCTTCCCTCGGCAGGAGGAGGGAAAATGGGTCCCCATTGATTTCTGCAGGGGGGAATCTCTCCCCAAATTTCACTGCTCACTATCCTGGGATCTCCAAGTGGTCCCCCGTCCACTGATTTAACCAGCTGGGTCTTGCTTCCTTTTTTCAAGGAAGCCGGACGGGTAAATCTTCCTTTTATTCGCAGCTGATGCTGCCTCGGAAAATACAGGGTCCCCCCCATCGCCCCCTTCCTTAAATGAGCCCGCTTCGGATAATCTGGAGAGGAGCCGAGGGCAAGATCCCTGCCAGATTCCCCGGAGATCGAGGGGAGGGGAGCCAGGAGACCTGGCGAATCCACCTCGCCTTCTCGGGGGATCAGTTACGAGCCGGGGGAGCGGACGGTATAGTCGGCCCTGGAACGTGCGGATGATCTCGGGGAGACCCTCGCCACCTCGGCTTCTCTCTCTCTCTCTCTCTCTCTCGGCCGTCCCAAGGGGCAGACCGGTCCACGGGGAAAGCCTCCCACATGCGGTACGGGCTGCTCCCGCTCCCTGCCACGCCCGCTCGGAGCGTCCGAGCCTTGCCGGACAAGGGGAAGGGGGCGCAGGGACAGCGCCCCGAAAGAAGCCGGGTTGTCCGAGTCAATGGGCCGGACGGAGGGGGGCAGGAGGGCAGCCGCGAGAACTTTTCCCGGGACCGAAGCCGGACGGCGGGCACCCACCGGCACCCTCCTCTTCTTCTTCGTCCTCTTCCTCCTCCACCACCTCTTTTCCACCTTCTCCTCTTCCTCCCCTCCTTCCTCCTCTTTCTCCTCTAGCTCTTCCTCCTCCCCTCTTCTTCCTCCTCCTCTTCTTCCTCCTTATCTTCTTCCTCCTCCTTTCCTCTTAGCTCTTTCTCTTCCTCCTCCTCCTCCTCCTCTTCCTTCCTCTTCTTCCACTTTTCTCCTCTTCTTCCTCCACCTCTTCTTCCACCTTCTCCTCTTCCTCCTCCTTCTTCCTCTTTCTCCTCTAGCTCTTCCCCCTCCTCCTCTTCTTCCTCCTCCTCTTCTTCCTCCTTATGCTCTTCCTCCTCCTCTTTCTCCTCTATCTTCTTCCTCCTCCTCTCCTCTTCGCCCGCAAGGAAGGGAAGGAGGAAAGCGGGTTACGGGGGGGGGGCTCCGGGCGAGAGGGAACCACTTCGAAGGGGGCGGGGTGGTGGTGACCAGGATCTCCCCTCCTCTCCCTCTTGCCTCCTCTCCCCCCCTCCAGCTACGGCGACCCTTCCCCGCGGGCATCCTATTGGCGCCTCGCCCGTGGGGCAACCAGCGAAATCCCCTCCCTCCCAAGCCAAGCCCCCCTCTCAACCTGCTACGACCCCTCCGACTCCCCGTCCCCTGCGACCGCCGAACCTGTTGCGCCCCCTCCCACGCCACGCGAGAAGGGAAACACGCGAGGAAAGTTGGAGAGGAGGGTGCGGACACGCCCCCGCCCCGCGGTGATTCCCCCCCCCCCCCCCGCGCCGGTCGGGCTGGGGGGATGCCCTGAGCGCCCCTCACCCTTCTTCCCACCTCTCGTCTCCACGGGCTTCCCGTTAAGCCGCGTGGGGAGGAACGGCTGGCATCGCTTCGGGCGGCGGCGAAGGACGCGAGTGGCGCCGGAGGCAGCGAGAGAGATTTGCCGTGCGACCCTCCCCTCCCTTCCCCGGCCCGCCCACCGCGGCTGCTCGCCCTCCCCGAGTACCTGGGGACGCCGGGATGCGAGCTGGGGAGGGGACGAGGAGGAGGACGAGGAAGGGGAAGGGGAAGAAAGAGGAGGAGGAGGAAGAAAAGGAGGAAGAAAAGGAGGAGAAGAAAGGAGAAGAAGGAAGAAAGGAAGAAAGGAGGAAAGAAAGGAGAAGGAGGAAGAAAGGAAGAAAGAGGAGGAAGAACGAGGAAGAGGAGGAGGAAGAGAAGGAGGAAGAAAGGAGGAGAAGAAAGGAGAAGGAGGAAGAAAGGAAGAAAGAGGAGGAAGGAAGAGGAAGAGAAGGAGGAAGAAAGGAGGAGAAGAAAGGAGAAGGAGGAAGAAAGGAAGAAAGAGGAGGAAGGAAGAGGAAGAAAAGGAGGAAGAAAGGAAGAAAAGGAGGAGGAAGAAAGGAAGAAAAGGAGGCGGAGGAGGAAGAAAGGAAGAAAAGGAGGAAGAGAAGGAGGAAGAAAGAGGAAGAAAGGAAGAAAAGGAGGAGGAGGAAGAAAGGAGAAGGAGAAAGAGAAGGAGAAAGAAAGGAAAAAGGAGGAGGAAGAGAAGGAGGAAGAAAGGAAGAAAAGGAGGAGGAAGAAAGGAAGAAAAGGAGGCAGAGAAGGAAGAAAGGAAGAAAAGGAGGAAGAGAAGGGGAAGAAAGAGGAAGAGAAGGAGGAAGAAAGGAAGAAAAGGAGGAGGAGGAAGAAAGGAGAAGGAAGAAGAGAAGGAGAAAGAAAGGAAAAAAGGAGGAGGAAGAGGAGGAGGAAGAAAAGGAGGAGGAAGAAAGGAGAAGGAAAAAGAGAAGGAGGAAGAAAGGAAGAAAAGAAGGAGGAGGAAGTGAAGGAGGAAGAAAGGAAGAAAAAGAAGAAAGGAGAAGGAGGAAGAGAAGGAGGAAGAGAGGAAGGAAAGGAGGAGAAGAAAGGAGAAGGAGGAAGAAAGAGGAAGAAGAGGAGGAGGAGGAGAGGGAGAGAAGGAGGGAAAGGGCTTCTCCCTCCCCTCCGGCTGCAGGCTGGGGACTCCTCTGCTGTAAAAGCTCCCAGGGCTTAGCTCATCCCTCCGTCGCTTCGGAGGCGCAGCGCAGGGAAGGGACCGGCAGGCGGGAAGGACCCCGAGGGAGGGGCGGGGACGGGCCCGGGTCTTCCCTTGCCGGGCAGTGGGGGCAAGGCGCTGGGGGGTTAAAGAAGGGCAAGCGGGCTTCCCACGCCCCGCCTGGCCCAAGGAGCCGCGGCTGTCTCCCAACGGGGGGGGGGAAGCTTGCGAGGGTCCCGAGGCGGTGCGACCCCCCGGGTGAGTTGAGGGCTCAGTCGGGGGAGCGAAAGCGGGGGGAGTTTAGGCGCCGGGTTAAGTCGGTTGTGGGAAGATCGCGGTTTGAGGAATAAGAACAGAACAGAACAGAACAACAGAACAGAACAGAAATAGAACAGAAGGTAGGAATAAGAATAGAAAAAAATAGAATGGAATGGAACAGAACACAATAGTACAGAACAACAGAAGTGGAAGGGACTTTGGAGGTCTTCTAGTCCACCCCCTGTTCAGGCAAGAAATCCAGCCGGCTTAGGACAGCAGCCAAGCATCTTCTGGGGTTACCTGACCCGTCAACCCATCAGCTTCATCGGAGGGACCCTTGTTCCCATAATGCTGGGGAAGCCGTGGATAATCTTATTTACAGGCCTTGGGTTGTGTGGATGGGGGGCGGGGGCTTCCTTCCGCTTCCATGATCCAGTTATTGCAATCCTTCAGGATGGGGGCGCCGGGGTCTGTATTTGAGGATAGGCGGATTCTACTTCAGACTGGGGTGGACTAAATGACCTCTGGGTTCCTGACTAATGTAACCACGGGTGGTTTGGAACTAACAATCCATGTGCCTGTAACTGTGCCGGGCCAAAAAAAGTAGATCTAGCCTGGGATTTCTTCCTTCCCCCCTCCCTCCCTCCCTGTTCTTTCTTTCTTCCTCTTTCTTTCTTTCTCTCTTTTTTTCTGCTCAACCGTTGCCTTCCACTCTTCTTTTCCTTCTCTCCATTTGCTTTTCTTTCTTTCTTTTCTTTCTTCTCACCCATTTCCTTCCTCTCTTCTTTCCTTTTCTCCATTTCTTTCTTTCTTTTTCTTTCTCTTTTTCACTCCCTCTCCTTCCTTCCATCCTCTTCCTCCCTCCCTTGCTCTTTCTTTCTTTCTTTCTTTCTTTCTTTCTTTCTTTCTTTCTTTCTTTCTTTCTTTCTTTCTTTCTTTCTTTCTTTCTTCCCATCCATTTCCTTCATCTCTTCTTGCCTTCTCTCCATTTCTTTCTTTCTATCTTTTTTCCCTCTCTCACTCCCTCTCTCTCCTTCCTTCCTTCTTTCCTCTTCCTCCCTCCCTGCTCTTTCTTTCTTTCTTTCTTTCTTTCTTTCTTTCTTTCTTTCTTTCTTTCTTTCTTTCTTTCTTTCTTTCTTTCTTTCTTTCTTTCTTTCTTTCTTTCTTTCTTTCTTTCTTTCTTTCTTTCTTTCTCATTTTTCTTTCTTTTTCTTTCTTTCATTCTTTCTCTTTCTTCTCATCCATTTCCTTCCTCTCTTCTTTCCTTCTCTCCATTGCTTTCTAACTTTCTTTTCTCTCTCCCTCCCTCCCTCCCTCTCTCTTTCCTTCCTTCTTTCCTCTTCCTCCCTCCCTGCTCTCTCTCTCTCTTCTCTCTCTCTCTCTCTCTCTCCCTTTCTTTCTTTCTTTGTCTCTCTCTCTCACACACACACGCACTCTCACTCTCCTTCCTTCCTTCTTCCTTCCTTCCTTCCTTCCTTCCTTCCTTCCTCCCCCCTCCCTCTCTCCCCCCTCCCCGAGTACCCAGACTGAATCAATTCGGAGCCCAACCCTGCATTGCAGAGGCTTCCCCACCATAAGACGATGCCATCCACAGTGGGGTGTCGCCAATGGAAATTCAGGCGCCATCAATTATAAGACGGTGCCACTCTGCACTGGCAAAATTGCAGGGCCTAGAATATGGGGTTGGGGGGGGGGCAACAGGAGGGACCCCCACCATGATGTGAGCTGTTGGTGCCCCACAGGCAGCCCATGCCTCTTTGGGGCTGTCTTTTCAGTGGCCGGAAGTAACCATTGGATGCCACCCCAATAGAAAGTCTGCCCCAGGGGTGGTCACTTTGAACAACTTTAGATCTATGGACTTCAACTCCCAGAATTCCCCAGCCAGCCGGGAATTCTGGGAGTTGAAGTCCACAGGTCCTAAGGTTGCCAAGGATGGACAAAGACTCAACAGACTAAACTTGGTACGGATTGGCTTGGGGTCAGTTTCTGCAGGGGGGCCCAGTTGATGAATAAATTGGAGCCCATGGTGTGAAGGCCACCTTTGAAGTAGAGGAGAACTGCCCTCCTCCCCCCCCCCACCCCCGCAACAACTTATCCACCTATCTCAAATTTGGAAGAGAATATTTGTAGCTCGGAGTTGAACCCTGGCCTCCTTGGGGCCCTTCAGAGCTTGGTGGTTTCCTTGCAGGAAATGATGGTACGGTACTGATGACGTTGGGTGATGAAATGTCTGCAAGGAAATAACCCAGATCAGAGAGCAGCAAGGACCCCATAGTCCTCTTCCTCCTCCTCCTCCTCCTCCTCCTCCTCCTCCTCCTCCTCCTCCTCCTCCTCCTCCTCCTCCTCCTCCTCCTCCTCCTCCTCCTTCTCTGCAAACCCCATTCCCCTCTAGCACTGAGGATGTTACCTAGTTGGGTGATGAAACGTCTGCAAGAAATCAACCCAGCTCAGAGAGCACCAAGGACCCCAGTCTTCTTCTTCTTCTTCTTCTTCTTCTTCTTCTTCTTCTTCTTCTTCTTCTTCTTCTTCTTCTTCTTCTTCTTCTTCTTCTTCTTCTTCTTCTTCTTCTTCTTCTTCTTCTTCTTCTTCTTCTTCTTCTTCCTCCTCCTCCTCCTGCTCCTCCTGCTCCTCCTGCTCCTCCTGCTCCTCCTGCTCCTCCTTTTCTGCAAACCCCATTCCCTTCTAGCATTGATGATACTATCTAGTTGGGTGATGAAACGTCTACAAGGAAGCAACTGAGCTCAGAGAGCACCAAGGACCACACAGTCCTCCTCCTCCTCCTCCTCCTCCTCCTCCTCCTCCTCCTCCTCCTCCTCCTCCTCCTCCTCCTCCTCCTCCTCCTCCTCTCTGCAAACCCCATTCCCCTCTAGCACCGAGGATGTTACCTAGTTGGGTGATGAAACGTCTGCAAGAAAACAACCATAGCTCAGAGAGCAGCAAGGGTCCCGTCCCCTATTTAGCCTCTCAATCAAGTGCAGCCAACACCTCTGGCTTTGTATGTTGCCTATCAACACTTCACAAGGATTTTCCAATTCTTCTTTTTTTCCCCTTTTGGATTTGGAGCTCAAACACGGAAATTTCCATTTTCGGGGTGAGGGGTTTATGTGCCAGTACTAGCAGCAAAGAAATATATAACTATTGCCCTTTCAGGACCTGTGGACTTCAACTCCCAGAATTCCTCAGCCAGCCCTGCTCAGCTGCCCACCATTATAAGCTAATCCATCCCCAACCCACCACCCTTCCATGTTTAATCATGCAAACTAGGCTGGCTGGAGGATTCTGGGAGTTGAAGTCCAGAAGCCTTAAAAGTTGCCACATTTGGAGAGCCCTGTGACGCAGCATGGAAAAACGTGACTCATATCCGCTTTTCACACTGAACACCCCTCCCCCACAGTCACGTGATCCAAATTCGGATGCTCGGCAGCCGTCTCTTATTTATGACGGTCACGGGAGTGTTTCCCCGGGGAGGGGGAAATAATACAATCCCTTTTTGCAAGCCAAATCAAGTGGGAAAGTCAGATTCGCCGGGATTCACTTAATCACGGTGGCGAGAAAGGCCGTAAAAATGGGGCAAAACTCACTTAACAACCCTCTCGCTCAGCGAGGGAAATTGGGGGCTCCTGTTGTGGCCCACCAGTGGCCAGCAGAGCTGGCGGCAGACTCGGACAGTGAGGAGGTTGGGGAGGACCACGGGCCAGTCCTGGAGTCTGGGGAAGGCTCGGACGAGGGCTCTGCATCGGAGGCAGAGATGGGGACAGGGCCATCCGACAGTTATCAGCTGCCTTCAGAGCCAGAGATCAGTGGGGAAGAAGAGCAGCTGGAGCCTGTTCCCAATATGCTCATGCACAGAGCTGCCAGGAGAAGGGAACAGCTAAGGAACAATTGTCGACTTGGGAGTCAAGGCACAGGTGGACGGTGAATGGCCGTAGGGAATAAAGGGGAGCGAAAGGGGAGTGGTGTTTGCAGGAGACAATTAGTTCAATTCATTAGGGTGAAGATCTATTCCTGACTCCTTGCCAAGTAATTGCTGCCACAGCGTGGCATTTGGAAGCTATCGGCCTGGCAACTCTCCCAGCCTGATAAAGGTCTGTAGTGCAAAAAGAGACTGATTGCCAGGACTATTGAGAGGAATTCACTTTAGCCTAAATAAAAGGGTTTTTTAAAATCAGGGCGAGGAGTCGGCTTCCTGCTTTTGCGAATCCTAGGTCAGAACAGCTCCGTGGCGGTCGTAAACCGAGGACTTCCGTCCGTTCCAGCACTCGTTTCCCTAGGATAATACCAATAAAAGGACACCATCTATCTGCATGCTGATTAAATCAAGTCTGCCAGGCGTCACGCCTGGAGATTTTATCTTTTATGAATTCATCTTGACAAGAAGTGCTCCAAAGGTTGGGTTGGATTTGATCCCAGAACCGGAGGGTTGATGGGGGCCACCGAGAGAGGCAGACAACCCCACCACCCTCCCAGAGCTGCCGGCCATGCCTTGACTGCCGAAGGCCCCTGTGAGTCATTCATAGAGCTTTAATCCGGCTTCGGCAGCCATTACGGCGAAACAATAAATATTTATAAATGCCTTTTTTTTTAAAAAAAAAAAAAAACACAAAAAATGAAGACACTTAGCTGCTGGAGAGACGTCAATATGCAATGACATCGTTCTGCCTGAACGGATTACGTTCGAAATAAACAGACACGGGAGGATAAAAATGTACAGCCCCTTCCTCCCCCAACCCCCCGGTTTCGATTTGGCATCACGGAGGAAATATCACGGCTGGGCATTTCACCTTAAAACCACTCTTGGCCTCAAGCGCCTTTTCAGTGATATACAGAGAGAGAATTTTGGGGGAGGGAAAATAAAGGGGGGGGGGGAATTTGTGCCTCTGCCTACCAGCATCCATCGGTATTCCTCTGGCTAGCGTCCTGTCAGGGTGTGTAGAGAGCGTTGAGGGCTGTTTGGAAACTGAAACAGCGTTTGCTGTGTGAGCTAGAAGGAGACAGCAAGGAGCCTGGGTGTGGCTTAGCCTCAACTGCAGTTGGAACAGATTTCTTTTCAGGTGGGGAGCGAGAGAGTTGAGGGCTGTTTGGAAACTGAAAGAGTATTTGCTGTGTGAGCAAGAAGGAGACAGTAAGGAGCCTAGGCGTGACTTAGCTCAACTGTTCTGTACTAAAGCCTGGTTGCTACTGTGAAAGTAAAACTGACACTGAAACTCCTCTGCTTGTGTTTTGCATTTAGAAGAGATTTCTTTTCAGGTGGGGAGGGAGAGTAGAACACCTTAGCATCAGAGCGTGTTAATCATAATAATCATATAGGAAGTACTAATAGCTCCGATGGTCATTTCAAAAAAAAATTTCTTAGTGGGCACCTAGAAGCCAAGAGGAACACAGGTGCCAAATTTCAAGTTTGTAGGCTTTACGGTTCTGGAGATTTCATGATGATGTGTGAGTGGTATTTCGTTTTTATATATTTATATCCATCTCCATCTTTCTCTCTCTCTCTCTCTCTCTCTCTCTCTCTCTCTCTCTCTCTCTCTCTCTCTCCAGGTGAAACTCAAAAAATTAGAATATCGTGCAAAAGTTCATTTATTTCAGTAATGCAACTTAAAAGGTGAACCTAATATATGAGATAGACTCATTACATGCAAAACGAGATAGTTCAAGCCGTGATGTGTCATAATTGCGATGATTATGGCTTACAGCTCATGAAAACCCCAAATCCACAATCTCAGAAAATTAGAATATTATATGCAATCAATAAAACAAGGATTGTACACAGAACAATATCGGACCTCTGAAAAGTATAAGCATGCATATGTACTCAGTACTTGGTTTAGGCCCCTTTTGCAGCATTACTGCCTCAATGCGGCGTGGCATGGAAGCCATCAGCATGTGGCACTGCTGAGGTGTCATGGAAGACCAGGATGCTTCAATAGCGGCCTTCAGCTCTTCTGCATTGTTCGGTCTCATGTCTCTCATCTTTCTCTTGGCAATGCCCCAAAGATTCTCTATACGGTCCAGGTCAGGCGAGTTTGCTGGCCAATCAAGCACAGTAATCCCACGGTCATTGAACCAGGTTTTGGTGCTTTGGGCAGTGTGGGCAGGTTTCCTACTGGAAAATGAAGTCAGCATCCCCATAAAGCTCATCTGTGGAAGGAAGCATGAAGTGCTCCAAAATCTCCTGGTAGATGGGTGTGTTGACCCTGGACTTGACGCACAGTGGACCAACACCAGCAGATGACATGGCTCTCCAAATCAACACAGACTGTGGAAACTTCACACTGGACTCCAAGCATCTTGCAGTTTGTGCCTCTCCATTCTTCCTCCAGACTCTGGGTCCTTGGTTTCCAAATGAGATGCAAAAGTTGCTCTCATCAGAAAAGAGGACTTTGGACCACTGAGCAACAGACCAGTTCTGTTTTTCTTTAACCCAAGTAAGACACTTCTGACGTTGTTTGTTGTTCAGGAGCGGCTTGACAAGAGGGATACGACATTTGAAGCCCATGTCCAGGATCCGTCTGTGTGTGGTGGCTCTTGATGCACTGACTCCAGCCTCAGTCCACCCCTTGTGAAAGTCCCCAACACTTTTGAATGGCCTTTTCCTGACAATCCTCTCCAGGCTGCGGTCATCCCTGCTGCTTGTGCACCTTTTTCTTCCACGCTTTTCCCTTCCACATAACTTTCTATTAATAAAGCACTTTGGGAACATCCAACTTCTTTTGCAATTACCTTTTGAGGCTTTCCCTCCTTATGGAGGGTGTCAGTGGTGGGTTTTTGCACAACTGTCAGGTCAGCAGTCTTTCCCATGATTGTGATTCCTACTGCACCAGACTGAGAGACCATTTATAGGCTCAGGAACCCTTTGCAGATGTTATGGCTTCATTAGCTGATTAGAGTGGGACACTTTGAGC
>NC_142012.1:165172169-165184669 GCF_049901735.1 Notechis scutatus | reverse complement strand
TGGAACCGAACCCAGAAGGATATTTCTTCCAACAGCCCAACGGGCGTTAGATCTTTGGGTGAGGAGAGAATCATGCACAGCCCCAGGTCTCCTGCCATGGCGTCTCATCCAACGCAAGAGTGGACGTTGGAAGGGTATCCGTAAAAATGATTTTTTAAAAAAACAACAACAACCCAGCTTGTATTCGAATTCTTCTCTTCCTCCTTCTGTAGCGGTCAGAATAACAAGAGTTGGAAATGGACCTTGGAGGCAGGAAGCGCTATTTCAGTGGTGGCTAACCTTTTTGAACTCCTGTGCCAAAAATTGTGCACACACTCGCACGCTCGTGCTCACGTGCCAGCACCCGGAAGGCAATGCGCGCCCCTCACACACACCCCTACACATGCGCACGTAATCCCCAACCATCCCCGCCGCCCCCTTACCTGCACTGTGCCTTACAGCTGATTTTCGGCCCATTTGAGGCCTTTTTCGGCCTCCTAAAGTCTTGAGGAAGGCTTCTGCAGGCTTTGCAGGCCGAAATCTAGCCCCGTCTTGTCACTTCTGGTATTTTCGTAAAAAAACAGGAAGTGATGAAACGGGGCTAGTTTTCGGCCTGCAAAAGCCTGCAGAAGCCTTCCTCAAGCCTCCGGGAGGCCGAAAAAGGCCTCAAATGGGCCAAAAATCAGCTGTGAGGTGCGCGCATGCCCAGTGAGGTAAATTTGCCTGCAGCTTGCGTGCCGGCACAAATGGCTCCGCGTGCCACCTGTGGCACACGTGCCATAGGTTCGCCATCACGGCCCTACACCATTTCAGACAAATGGTTTCCAATCTCTTCTTTAAGAACGTCCAGTGGTGGAACACCCACAACTTCTAGTGGCAAGCAGTTCCACTGGTTAATAGTCCTCACTGTTAGGAATTTTCTCCTTAATTCCAAGTTGCTTCTCTCCTGGATTAGTTTCCATCCGTTGCTTCTCGTCCTGCCTTCAGGTGCTTTGGAGAATAGCTTGACCCCTTCCTCTTCTCTGGGGCAGCCCCTCAAATATTGGAAGACTGATATCATGTCTCCCATGTTTCTCTCTTCATCAGACTAACCATACCCAATTCCATTCTTCATATGTTTTAGTCTCCAGTCCCCAAATAATCTTTGTTGCTCTTTCTCAGTCGTGGAAGGTGTCATTGGTATTTCCGCCCAATGCAGAGGGATGGACTAGATGACCTTTGGGGGTGTCCCTTCCCACCTCCACGGTTCTGTGAGTCAGCCAGCCTCTGCCCTTGAACTTCAGAGTGTCCTTCCCTGCCCAGGGCTGCTCTGGGTAACCCGCTTCACCTGATATTTCAAAGGTCACCTTTTTTGCCTCCAACCTTGGCTCGTCATAAGCTGAGATCTAAGCCTGATTCCAGCAGCTCAAGCCAGTAAGCCAAGCCGTTTGGGGATGAGGGAGAGGGTGGAGGTCAAAGGAAGTGTCTCCTAATCAGCTTGGGTTGGATCGAGGCCGATTTCAGGAGGTGCAGCCAGAGCTGGAGAGGAAAGAAAGGGAAGAAGGGAGGAAAGAAGAGAAAGAAAGAAAGAAAGAAAGAAAGAAAGAAAGAAAGAAAGAAAGAAAGAAAGAAAGAAAGAAAGAAAGAAAGAAAGAAAGAAAGACAAAGAGGCAGGATTGATTGCCAAGAGTTGCAGAGCCAATTCCGCTGTCAGAAATCAACTTGAAGAAGGAAAGGAAGGAAATGAATGAAAGAAGAGAAAGAAAGAAAGAAAGAAAGAAAGAAAGAAAGAAAGAAAGAAAGAAAGAAAGAAAGAAAGAAAGAAAGAAAGAAAAGCATCCAAAGAGGCAGAATTGACCATCAAAAGAGTTCCAGAGCCAATTCCGCTGTCAGAATTCAACTTGAAGAAGGAAAGGAAGGAAATGAATGAAAGAAGAGAAAGAAAGAAAGAAAGAAAGAAAGAAAGAAAGAAAGAAAGAAAGAAAGAAAGAAAGAAAGAAAGAAAGAAAGAAAGAAAGAAAGAAAGAAAGAAGGAAAGAAAGAAAGAGAGGCAGGATTGAATACCAAGAGTTTCAGAGCCAATTCCACTGTCAGAAATCAACTTGTTGAAGGAAAGGAAGGATGGGAAAGAAGAGAAAGAAAGAAAGAAAGAAAGAAAGAAAGAAAGAAAGAAAGAAAGAAAGAAAGAAAGAAAGAAAGAAAGAAAGAAAGAAAGAAAAGCATCCAAAGAGGCAGAATTGACCATCAAAAGAGTTCCAGAGCCAATTCCGCTGTCAGAATTCAACTTGAAGAAGGAAAGGAAAGAAGGAAGGAAGGAAGGAAAGGGAGGAAGGATGGAAGGAAGGAAGAAAAGAAAAGAAAGAAAGCCACCGAAGAGGCAGAATTGACCGCCAAAAGTGTTTCGGAGCCAATTCCTCTGTCAGAAATCCGCTTGACAAGACTTGCTCCTTTGTTAAGTAAGAAAACATCTGCAGACATCCTGCAGCAGCGCTTCTCGTGCGCGCGTGGGAACAGGAAGACAGTGTTTATTCAACGGCTGAATTAGTTTAGCAGGTCTGCCATTTATTTTTCCTCCTTGGAGCCGTTGCTCGGACTCCCTTTATGAAAATCTGGGGCTGCAATTTTCCCGGTGACCATTAGAGGGCAGCAAGAGACACGGAAAACTCCCCGTTTGCTGCTCCCTAGTGGGGCCTGGAGGTTTGCATTACAGGTATTCCTCGACTTACAACAGTTCGTTTAGCGGCCGTTGGACATGAGTCCTGACCATTTGGTTCACACCTACGACCATGTGGTAGCGTCCCCAGGATCACGCGATCGAAATTCAGACGCTTGGCAACTGACTCATACTTACGACGGCGGCAGGGTCCTGCAGCAATCCCCTTTGGCCACCTTCTGGTGAACAAAGTCAAGGGGGAAAGCCAGGTTCACTTAACAACTGTTCTGCTAACTTATTAACTGCAGTGATTCACTTAACAACAGTGGCAAGGAAGGTCGTAAAATTGGGGGGGGGGGCGCGACTGGCTTCAAAACTGCCTTACTCAGCAATGGAAATTCTGGTCGTAAGTCGAGGACGGTCTGTATTGGCAGCGAGATGTGCAAAAGAATAAAAAGAAAGACAATAAAATTCGGCTGCAGTTAAAATGGTTTTATTCCCAGACTTCCGTTTCTTCCAGGTTCCACTGCCGAGTCGGCCAACTCCAAAAGCTTCCCATTTTTCTCTGGCCAACGCAAGATTGTTGGCTTAGAAGTTACGGAGAGCAATACAATAAAAAAAAAAAAGCAGGAATGAACCGATGGAATGAATGAAAGGAAAGGAGGAGGAAAGGAAAGAAAGGGAGGGAGGGAGGGAGGAAGAAGGAAGGAAGGAAGGGGGAAGAAGGAAGGAAGGAAGAAAGGAGGGAAGGAATGAAGGGAAGGAATGAACTGATGGAATGAATGAAAGGAAAGGAGGAGAAAAGGAAAGAAAGGGAGGGAGGGAGGGAGGGAGGGAGGGAGGGAGGGAGGAAGAAGGAAGGAAGGAAGAAAGGAGGGAGGGAGGGAAGGAAGGAGGGAAGGAATGAAGGGAAGGAATGAACCAGTGGAATGAAGGAAAGGAAAGGAGGAGGAAAGGAAAGAAAGGGAGGAAGGAAAGGGAAGAAGGAAGGAAGAAAGGAAGAAAGAAAGGAGGGAGGGAAGGAATGAAGTGAAGGAATGAACCGTGGAATGAATGAAAAGGAAAGGAGGAGGAAAGGAAAGAAAGGGAGGAAGGAAGAAGAAAGGAAGGGTGGAAAGGGAAGAAGGAAGGAAGGAAGAAAGAAAGAAAGAAAGGAAGGAAGGAAGGAGGAAAGGAATGAAGGGAAGGAATGAACCGATGGAATGAATGAAAGGAAAGGAGGAGGAAAGGAAAGAAAGGGAGGGAGGGAGGGAGGAAGAAGGAAGGAAGGAAGGAAGAAAGGAGGGAGGGAGGGAAGGAAGGAGGGAAGGAATGAAGGGAAGGAATGAAGGGAAGGAATGAACCAGTGGAATGAAAGAAAGGAAAGGGGGAGGAAAGGAAAGAAAGGGAGGAAGGAAGAAGAAGAGGAAGGGTGGAAAGGGAAGAAGGGAGGGAAGGGAGGAAAGAAAAGAAAGGAGGGATGGAGGAAAGGAAAGAAGGAAGAAGGAGGGCTGAAGGAAGGAAGGGGGAGAGGGAGGGGAAGGAAGGGAAGGAAGGAAGGGAAGGAAGGAAGGAACCAATGGAATGAAGGAAGAAGGAAGGAAGGAAAAAGGAAGGGAGGGAGGAAGGGAGGAAAGAAAGGAGGGAGGGAAGGAAGGACAGAAGAAGGAGGGATGAAGGAAGGAAGGAGGGAGGGAAAGAAGGGAAGGAATGAAGGGAAGGAATGAAGGGAAGGAAGGAATGAACTGATGGAATGAATGAAAGGAAGAAAAGAAAAAGGGAGGAAGCAAGGAAGAAGGAAGGAAAGGGATAAAGGAAGGAAGGAGGGGGGAAGGAAGGAAGGGAGAAAGGGAAGGAATGAACTGATGGAATGAATGAAAGGACAAGCCGTACGTTCTTTCTGCGTCTTGGGTGCCCGTCACAAAAAGGGGAATCTACCAGGAAGGCCAAAGAGGTAATAAAATCTCGGCGAAAGGCGGATCTGATCTCCCGAAGCAGAATTGATGGATACCTGGAAGGAGCTTTAATTATGAATGAAAGGGCTAAACGGTGGGCGAGAAAATACGAATTGAGGTCAGCTGGGTGGCTGTAGAAGACGAAAGGAGGAATTTAGCTCTCCACTCTGGGGAAGGTGGGGTGGTGGTGGCAGGAATAGAGGTGGATTCTGTGGGGAAACAGGCAGGGTTTTGCAATGATCAGGGGGAAAGAAGGAAGCAGGGAGGAAGAAGAAAGGAGGGAGGGACGAGAGGGAAGGAGGGAGGAAGAAGGAAGGAGGGAGGGAAGGACGAGAGGGAAGGAGGGAGGAAGAAGGAAGGAGGGAGGGAGGGACGAGAGGAGGAGAGGGGAGGAAGAAGGAAGGGAGGGAGGGAGGGAAGAAGGAGGAGGAGGAGGGAGGGAGGAGAGAGGAGGAAGGGAGGAAGAAGGAAGGAGGGAGGGAGGGATGAGAGGAAAGAGGGAGGAAGAAGGAAGGAGGGAGGGAGGGAGGAGAGGAGGAAGGGAGGAAGAAGGAAGGGAGGGAGGGAGGGAGGGAGAGGGAGGAAGAAGGAAGGAGGGAGGTGAGGGAGGGAGGAGGAAGAAAGGAGGAAAGGAAAGAAAGGGGAGGGGGTGGAAGAAAGGGGGAAAGGGAAGGAAGGAAAAGAGCAAAGGAAGGAAGGAAGGAGGGAGGGAGGCAGGCAGGCAGGCAGGAAGGAGAGGGAAGGAGGGAGGAAGGAAGGAAAGGAAAGAAAGGGGTAGGGAGAGTGGAAGAGAGGGGAGGGGAAGGAAGGAAGAGCAAGGAGGGAGGGAAGGAAGGAAAAGGAGAAAGAAAGGAGGGAAGGAAGGAAGGAGTGGGTGAGGGAGGGAGGAAGGCAGGAAGGATGGAGGAAGAAAGGAAAGGAAAGGAAAGGGGAGGGAGGGCAGAAGAAAGCGGGAGAGGAAAGGAAGGAATAAAGGAAGGAAGGAAGAGCAGGGAGGAAGGAAGAAGGGAAAGAAGGAAAGGACAGAAGAAGAAGGAAGGACAGAAGGAAGGAGGGAGAAATGAAGGAGTGAAGGAAGGAAGGAAAGAAAAAGAGAGACCTGGCCCAGAGGGAAGGGGAAGGAGGGAGGAAAGGAAAGAAGAAGGAGGATGAAGGAAGGAAGGAAGGAAGGAAGGAAAAGAAAGAGGAAAGGGAAAGAAAGAAAGAAAGGGAGGGAGGAAAAGAAGGTGAGGCAAAGAGGCAGGTGGGAGAGAGAGGGGTTTAGACACGGTTCAACGTGCTGTGTGAATGCCTGGGAGGTTGAGGCCAGGGACTCTCTCTGGCTGAGCCGTTCCACCCTCCCTGTTGGAAGAAAGGAGGGAGGGAGGGGAAGGAAGGAAGGAGGAATGGAAGGAAAGGAATGAAGGGAAGGAATGAAGGGAAGGAATAAAGAAAGGAAAGGGGGAAAGAATGAAAGAAAGGGAGGAGGAAGAAGGAAAGGAAGGGAAGGAAAGGGAGGAAGGAAGGAGGAAAGAAAAGAAGGAAGGAAGGAAAGGAAAGAAAGAAAGGAGGGAGGGAGGGAAGGGAAGGAGGGAAGGAATGAAGGGAAGGAAAGGAACCAATGGAATGAAGGAAGAAGGAAGGAAGGAAAGGGAGGGAGGGAGGGAGGAAAGAAAGGAGGGAGGAAGGAAGGACAGAAGAAGGAGGATAAAGGAAGGAAGGAGGGAGAGAAAGAAGGGAAGGAATGAAGGAAGAAAAGGAAGAAAAGAAAAAGGGAAGAAAAGAAAAAGGAGGAAGCAAGGAAGAAGGAAGGAAAGGGATGAAGGAAGGAAGGAGGGGGAAGGAAGGAAGGGAGAAAGGAAGGAATGAACTGATGGAATGAATGAAAGGACAAGCCGTACGTTCTTTCTGCGTCTTGGGTGCCACGTCCCAAAGGGAATCTACCAGGAAGGCCAAAGAGGTAATAAAATCTCGGCAGGCGGATCTGATCTCCCGAAGCAGAATTGATGGATACCTGGAAGGAGCTTTAATTATGAATGAAAGGGCTAAACGGTGGGCGAGAAAATACGAATTGGGGTCAGCTGGGTGGCTGTAGAAGACGAAAGGAGGAATTTAGCTCTCCACTCTGGGGAAGGTGTGGGGGGAATGGCAGGAATAGAGGTGGATTCTGTGGGGAAACATGCAGGGTTTTGCAATGATCAGGGGGAAAGAAGGAAGCAGGGAGGAAGAAGGAAGGAGGAGGGAGGGAGAGGAAGGAGGAGAGGAGGAAGACAAGGAGGGAGGGAAGGAAAGAAGGAAGGAGGAGGAAGAAGGAAGGGAGGGAGGGAGGGACGAGAGGGAGGGAGAGGAGAGAAGAAGGAAGGGAGGGAGGGAGGGAAGAAGGAGGAGGGAGGAGGGAGGGAGGAGAGGAGGAAGGGAGGAGGAAGAAGGAAGGAGGGAGGGAGGGATGAGAGGGAAAGGGAGGAAGAAGAGAGGGAGGGAGGAGAGGGAGGAAGGGAGGAAGAAGGGAAGGGAGGAGAGGGAGGAGAGGGAGGAGAAGAAGAAGGAAGGAGGAGGGAGGGAGGGAGGAAGAAAGGAGGAAAGGAAAGAAAGGGGAGGGTGGAAGGGGAAAGGGGAAAGGAAGGAAGGAAAGAGCAAGGAAGGAAGGAAGGAGGGAGGGAGGCAGGCAGGCAGGAAGGAGAGGGAAGGAGGGAGGAAGGAAGGAAAGGAAAGAAAGGGGTAGGGAGAGTGGAAGAGAGGGGAGGGGAAGGAAGGAAGAGCAAGGAGGGAGGAAGGAAGGAAAAGGAGAAAGAAAGGAGGGAAGGAAGGAAGGAGTGGGTGAGGGAGGGAGGAAGGCAGGAAGGATGGAGGAAGAAAGGAAAGGAAAGGAAAGGGGAGGGAGGGCAGAAGAAAGCGGGAGAGGAAAGGAAGGAATAAAGGAAGGAAGGAAGAGCAGGGAGGAAGGAAGAAGGGAAAGAAGGAAAGGGAAGAAGGAAGGACAGAAGGAAGGAGGGAGAAATGAAGGAGTGAAGGAAGGAAGGAAAGAAAGAGAGACCTGGCCCAGAGGGAAGGGAAGGAGGGAGGAAAGGAAGAAGAAGGAAGGAGGGATGAAGGAAGGAAGGAAGGAAGGAAGGAAAGAAAGAGGAAAGGAAAGAAAGAAAGGGAGGGAGGAAAGAAGGTGAGGCAAAGAGGCAGGTGGGAGAGAGAGGGGGGTTTAGACACGGGTTCAACGTGCTGTGTGAATGCCTGGGAGGTTGAGGCCAGGGACTCTCTCTGGCTGAGCCGTTCCACCCTCCCCTGTTGGGGGAGGGGAGGGGAGAGGGCCCCCCCTCCTCAAATCCCGGAATTTTTTGTGCCTCTAAAACCATAAACAAATCTCTGCCACTGTCTCATGAATAAAAACTAAGGGTTTTGTTGGGATTAGGACTGAGCAAAAGATAAATATGCTGCTTTAATAAAATTGGAAACAATATATTTATTTGTCAGATTTATATTTCAAGTTGCTCCAGGAGGGGAGTGCAGCTTACAAAGCATTTTTCTCTCCATTTCTCCCTCCTCAATAAGGACACTCATGTGGATGAAAGATACAGAATGGCTCACTGTAACTTACTTACTTACTTACTTCCCTCCCTCCCACCTCCTTCCTTCCCTCCCCTCCCTCCCACCCTTCCTTTCTTCCCTCTTCCTTCCTTCCCTCCCTCTTCCTTCCCTTCCTTCCCTCCTACCTCCCACCCTCCTTCCTTCCCTTCCTTTGTCCCTCCCTCCTTCCTTCCCACCCTCCCTCTTTCCTTTCCTTCTTCCTTCTTTCCTCCCCCTTTCCTTTCTTTCCCTTCCCTTCCCTTTCCTTTTCCCCTTCCCTTCCTCCATTTCCCTTCCCTTTCATTCCTCCACTCCACTCTCCTCTCTTCTCCTTTCCTTCTCCTTCCTTCTTTCCTTCTTCCCTTTCCCGTCTCCTTCCCTCTTCCTTCCTCTCTCCTTTCCTTCTGTCATTTTTTCATCCTTCCTTTAATTTTATAAATACATGCACAGATCCCCTTTAGCTACATAGATAAACATTTCCATTTGTTATTTGTTAGCGAAAGATCACGAACACAGATACAAACAATCCAAAAAAGACGTTCAGAGCTTTTCCGGCCAGATACATGAATATTTCCAGGAGTAGCCAAAAACCAACTATTTAGAGGTCAATAGACAGGGATTACTGATACCCCAATCCCCATTTCTCACGTGATCAATAAACGTCTGGTACTGTACTCTGGAGAAATGAGTTTTGTCCATTTTAATTGAATTAAAAATCCTTGCCAGTAGAATATATTAGGCTGCAATCAAAGCAAATCGCAAAGCTTTATCGACGTTTTTGACGCAACGAGGGACTTTTGGAGATAAATTTAAACATTTCGCAAAATAGATAGAGGAGGGAGGGGAAAAAAATGAATCACCGCAGAGTTACATTCAGATAACGTACGAAGAATAACTTAAAAGGATCCAGTATGGGTTATTCAGAGAACTCAAAGAAACTCGGCTAAGAAAAGGAAACAGATTGATGATAAGAATTTAAAATTAAGAAATTGGAACTTGCTCAGTCAATCAGTCAATCCATATTAAGCCCGAAAGACAATATTACCAAAAATTTCTAATTACGTCACAACGACGCAAGGGGTGGGTTGACACGATTGCGCAAATGCAGGGTGTGTCAGTGAATACTTTTGAGTAAAAATACTGGAGGTTTTAAAAAAGAGACTGGACTGAAATGATATAGTGTCTCCTATTTGGGCAAGGGGTTGGACTAGATCAGGGGTCGCCAACCTTTTGGACCTCAGGGACTACCAACCTCATAATTTTAAATCCCGCGGACCAGAGACCCTGGGAAAATCCCCCCCCCAAAAAGTCTGCAGGAAAATCCCCCCCCCCCCCACCGTTTTCCTACCGATCGATCGTTCTTTATTTGGGATCGCAGGATACTGTCTCCAGCTCCGTTCTCAGGGAGAGAGAGGGAGGGAGATAGATGGATAGATAGATAGAGACTTTTGGCTGCATGCAAGGAAAGCAGCAGAAGCCGCAAAGTCTTTCTTTCTCTCCTCCAAACTCTGCCAGAAAGGAGTCTTTCCCAGCGCAGCCTCTTGGAGCAGGAGGCCTTGCAGGGTCCCAAAGACTCATTTCTGGCGGAGTTTGGGGAGAGAAGAAAGAAAGACTTTGGCTGCTCTCCTTGCGCACAGCCAAAAGCAGAAGAAGAAAGAAGTGGCCAGGCCAGGCACGTGGGACGAGTGGGGCAAGTTTTTCCCCCTCCACCCTTTCCCCCTCCCCTCACTACCTTGTGTTGTTCGCAATGCAAGCAACACAAGCCTTGTGTTTTCGTGGGCCATGTGGGTAGCTCAGCCTTGTAGTTCCTGCACAGCCTGGATTAATTGCTTTGGGGGGGGGACATTTCTCTCGCCGACCACCAGTGGTCCCTGGCCCACTGGTTGGTGACCACGCAGGAGTGTCAATTCCCAATATGAACCTCTACTTGGGATTGAACTCACAGCCTCCTGATATTGAGGCGAGAGCTCCGCCTCTAGGCCACCTGACAGCAGCAATTTTAACCATCCCTGAGATATGATTGAAAACATGCTTGCCGTCCTTTGCTTTTGTGCTTTTTCCTAAAGAGGCTGATATGCGAACATCTGGCACACCTGGGTGAGGTTGGCAATGGGGCCCATTTCATGAAGCTATCGGCCTGGCAGGGAAATTGCCCGAGGGCGGAAAACCTGGCTGCGTGGGGTTACATTTCTCCTTCTGCATTCCGCTTCTCTGGACTTGACTGGAAATGGCCTTTTCCCTCTCGATGAAGTTTTTGGACTCCCAGCTGTGCCCAGAGGTCCTGCCAACCGCGGCCCCACCTTGGCCGGGCCCGGCCTTCCTCCTCCTCCTCCTTCTCATTTATCTAGCCCGCAGTGGTGTTCTCGTCGCCAGCAGGTGACAAATAGAATTTTTCCACTTGTATGATCAACGCGGCATGGATTTTGCAATTGAAAATGCAAAGTGAAGGTGGCTCATCTGTTATTCGTCTGTTATTTGTTTGGTTAAGGTGGGGGGGGATTAATAGTAAGTGGAGAGGAGAGGAGAGAGAAGGGATTAGAATAGAAGAGAACAAAACAAAACAGAATAATAGAATGGGCTGGGACGGGTGGGATGGAATGGAATAAAATGATAGAATAGAATAGAATAGAATAGAATAGAATAGAATAGAATAGAACACAACACAACATAACACAACACAACACAGTACAATACAATATTAGAATGGGCTGGGCTGGGCTGGATTGGAATGGAATGGAATGGAAAAGAATAAAACGATAGAGTATAATTGAATTGAATACAGTACAGTACAATAAATATTAGAATGAAATGGGATGGGATGGAATGGAATAGAATAGAATAAAACAATGGAATAGAATAGAACAGAATACAATAAAATACTAGAATGGAATGGAATGGGATGGGATGGAATAGAATAAAATGACAGAACAGAACAGAACAAAACAGAATATTAGGATGGGATGGGATGGAGTAGAGCAGAGTAGAGTAGAAGTGGAGAAGAGGAGGAGGAGGAGGAGGAGGAGATAGATGGAGATGGAGATGAGTTTTGTGGATTTATGGCCTAAACTTCAGGGGTGTCCAACTTAAAGCAACTTTAAGACTTTTGGGCTTCCATTCCCACAATTCTGGGGAGTTGAAATGGCCCCAAGTCCCATCATTCTGCGAATTGAAGTCCAAAAGTCTTAAAGTTGTCAACGTGGGACACCCCTGCCCTAGACAATGGCGGAGGGGCATAAAAAAACATGTTGTTTAGATCGGCCCATGAATCATTGCACTTTAAAGTACAGGTAGGTAGCCCTTGACTTACAACCACAATAAGGTGCAGAATTTTCACTGCTGAGCGAGGCAATTGTAAGTAAGTGAGTCATGTCCGATTTTACAGTCTTTTCTTTCTTTCTTTCTTTCTTTCTTTCTTTCTTTCTTTCTTTCTTTCTTTCTTTCTTTCTTTCTTTCTTTCTTTCTTTCTTTCTTTCTTTCTTTCTTTCTTTCTTTCTTTCTGCCACGGTTGTTAAGCAAAACATGCACTTGTCAAGGGAATTGGTGTGGGCGCTGGGTTAGATCAAAGTTTCTCAAGTTTGGGCATTTTAAAAATGGGTGGACTTCAGCTCCCAGAATCCCCCAGCCCTCATGCATTCTGGGTGTTGAAGTCCACCTTTCTTACGGTTACTAAAAGGGAGGAACACTGAGATAGAACAAACTTGATCTCTTCTCCCTCCACACATACAAGGATACAGCTGCCCCCTGTAGAAAGTTAGCACCCACCCCTCTCTTAGAAGAATAAAACATTTTAGGAAATATTAAAAAGGGCAGAGTATTTCCCCTAATAGAGAAATAGAAACCTTAAGGGAGACAGAAACTCAGCTCCCAGCATAGCCCCTTGGGACAAGTAATAGAATACATGTCCTTGCCACAGGAATGGGAAGCTCAAGTTCAAAGCCCAAGAGAGGGTATAAATGACTCTCACCCTCCACTCCATGTGTTCAGCTGCACCAGGACTTCAAACCCATGTATCCTGCATGAGTCAAAAAGAGGGCTGTGAAAATATCTACAGACCCCTCACATCCTGGACATAAACGGTTTCAACTCCTACCCTCAAAATGAGGCTATAGAGCCCTGCACACCAGAACAACTAGACACAAGGGGAGTTTTTCCCCAAACGCCATCCCTCTGCTAAACAAATCATTCCCTCAACCCTGTTCAACTATTACAAAGTCTGCACTACTATTACTATTAATCTTCTCATCACTCCTTATCACCCCTCCCCTCCCACTTGTGATTGTAGGACTGTAACTTTGTCCCTTGTATCCTTACGATTTATATTGACTGTTTCCTAGTATGATTTGATTGCTTATTGTACCCTTTGACTATCATTAAGTGTTGTACCTGATGATTCTTGACTCTTGACGAATGTCTCTTTT
>NC_142012.1:164602948-164672069 GCF_049901735.1 Notechis scutatus | reverse complement strand
CAAACTAGTTGTTCGGTGACTTACATTCCTAACATGCTTCTTTGCCCAATTTGAACTGAATAGGTCTTTGAACACACTGCCTCTACAAACTACTGGTACTCAACTGTTCACAGTGCAAGAGTATGGTGTGAAACAGGTGCTTAGAGAAGTGAATGTGAAAAAGGCTGCTGGCCCTGAGGGGATACCTGGGAAGGTACTCAAAGCATGTGCTGACCAGCTCACAGTTGTGTTTACAAATATTTTTAACCTTTCTTTTACACAAGCCATTGTTCCATCTTGTCTCAAAACTTTCATTATTATTCCAGTTCCCAAAAAGCCCTCTCCTGATACTTTAAATGACTATAGACCAGTAGCTCTCACACCCATAATTATGAAGTGTTTTGAAAGACTGGTCTTAAAATATATACAGGATTGCCTCCCATCAAACCTTGACCCATACCAGTTTTCCTATCAGAATAACAGATCCACAGAGGAGGCTATTGCCATGGCTCTCCACGTTGCACTGAAACATCTGGAGCATAGTGGGAGCTATGTAAGGATGCTTTTTGTTGATTACAGCTCAGCTTTTAATACCATCATTCCGGATATACTGATGAAGAAGTTGCTAGAAATGGGTCTCTCCTCTCACATCTGCTGTTGGATAAAGGACTTTCTTACTAACAGACCCCAAACTGTTAGGATTGGCAGCTATTTTTCCTCCACTCTTGCTCTCAGCACTGGCTCTCCACAGGGTTGTGTGCTGAGCCCCCTTTTGTATTCACTCTACACCTACGACTGCACTCCCTCTTGTCCCATTAACTCTATAATAAAATTTGCAGACGACACCATGTTGGTGGGACTCATATCAGGAGAAGACGAGACGGCCTATAGGTCAGAGGTTCTCAGACTGGTCTTGTGGTGCAAGAGTCATAACCTCACCCTGAACATCAAAAAGACCAAAGAATTGATTATAGACTTCAGAAGATGCAAAGCAGAGCCTCTCCCACTATATATCAATGGAGACTGTGTGGAAAGAGTTCATAGTTTTAAATTTCTAGGAACTCATATTTCCGACAACCTTACATGGTCAGTCCACACTATGGCCAGTGCAAAGAAGGTCCAACAGCGTCTGCACTTTCTGAGGCTGCTGAAAAAGAGTGGTCTGGGTGAGAAGTTGCTGGTTACTTTTTACTGTTCTACCATTAAGAACATTTTGGCATACTGTGTAACAGTGCGGAATGCTGGATGCTTTCTAGTGGATAAGAAGATGCTCCAGAGAGTTATAAACACAACACAAAAAATCATCGGTTGCTCTCTTTCTTCTTTGGAAGAGATTGCGAAGACCAGACTCCTCTCTAGAGCACTAAAAATCTCCACAAACCATTCTCATCCTGGACATTCATATTTCAAACTGTTACCATCAGGGAGGCATTATAAGCGTCTTAAAATGAGGACTAATAGACTGAGAAACAAGGCAATAATTGTCTTGAATCAAACAATGCATATGTGATTTAGCCCTAAGTTTATAGTGGCATTTTTAAATTATCTAACTTACTACAGTATATGTTTGAGATAGGTTTAAGACTAGGTTTTTAATTATTATTATTTTAATTATTTTAATTTTTAAATACTCTGTAGTGTGATTGTGATGTGGTGTTTGGGGCACTCTGCTGGAGTAGCTTTCAAATTTCATTGTATTTGCAGAATGCAATAACAATAAAGGTATTCTATTCTATTCTATTCTATTCTATTCTATTCTATTCTATTCTATTCTATTCTATTCTATTCTATTCTATTCTATTCTATTCTATTCTGTTCTGTTCTATTCTTCATCCAATATTTATTCTATTCTATTCTATTCTATTCTATTCTATTCTATTCTATTCTATTCTATTCAACCACCCAGTCAGCCATGCCCGCCCAGCCCCTCCAGGTCAACCACAGCCCTGATGTGGCCCTCAATAAAATTGAGTTTGACACCCCTGTCCTGGGCCCCCTCTTTGGTAGATATGGGGAAGAGCAGACACGGCGTGTGAGTGAAAGTGGGAAAGAGCGCAAGGGAAACTAAGAACAAAGGGGGCTTGCAAGACATTTCAGATAATTATCCAGTTGCTTCATGCACTGCAATTATTCGCAGAACTTGTAAGTCATGCTTATGGGGCTTCTTTTTTTTTGTTTGTTTAATGACTCTCACATTGATTTCTCAGGGATTGCATTTTCGAACGGTCACACCTGGAAACAGCAGAGACATTTTGCTGCAAGGGCTCTCCGCCTGTTGGGACTGGGGAAGCCAGACGTGGAACGTAAACTAGAAGAGATGGCACATCGGTTGGTGGAGTTCTTTGCACGCACAAAAGGTAGGAATGGTTTGGAGACTGGGATGAACTTGCAGGATTCAGTGTCCTCTAATCCTAAATTAATTCATTCATTCATTCACTTCAGAAGTTGTGGGAGCTTCATCCCTGGAGGCTTTCAAGAAGAGATTGGACTGCCATTTGTCAAAAATGGTGTAGGATCTCCTGCTTGGGTGGGTGGGGGGTTAGACCAGATGACCTACAAGGTCCCTTCCAACTCTGTTAATCTGACCAGATCATGAAGTCCTGCTCCTCCAAGCTGGCATGTTGTTAAGATGATAATGTGTAATTTCATTTACAGGGCAGCCAATTGATCCTTTCTCATCCATCAATAATTCAGTCTGTAGTATGATTTGCCTCATTACTTTTGGATACTGGTTTCCTCCTGAAGACACAAAGTTCCAGATGATATTAGATGACATTAATAATTATATGAAATTTGGAGGTTCCACTTTCTTATTGGTGAGTAATCATTTTCTTATTGAGTCCCTTAGAACTTTCTAAGTCTCTTATTAGCACTCTGAAGACCACCGTACTAATGTGGTTAATACATCTTGGTAAGTAGACCAAAGTTTTAATTTACGCAGATACATGAACTAATTCCAGTTTATAAGTTAATACTATAATCTGTTCTTGGAGAAAAATGCCCAGTGTTAGCCTCCACTTTGCTTTCCAAAGTTAAATTGTTCCTACTTGTTTATTTTATGGATTGATTATTTTTAATCTGTAATGTAAGGAGAGTCCACGGTCGTAGGTCACTTAACGTGTCAGCCAGAGATTTGGAACAGCTTTTCAGAAACCTCTCCTCCTTTGCCACTGAACATTTGATATAGGGCTACAATGGAAAGAATGTTTAGAAACCATATAAGAAAGTTTCTGTTTTGTGACTAAGCAAATATGTTAGAAAGTTAAGGCATTATACATATAGGGTTGAACTTCAAGAAGAGCAAGTTGAAATTCACCTTCTGATACTTTATGGGAGTTCAACTGGAAGTTTTGAGATCAGCCTTTTGCTGGTTGGTTGGTTGGTTGGTTGGTTGGATGGATGGATGGTTGGATGGTTGATTGGTTGGTTGACTGGATGGTTGACTGGATGGATGGATGGTTGGTTGGATGGATGGATGGATGGATGGTTTGTTTGGCTGGCTGGCTGGCTGGCTGGCTGGCTGGCTGGATGGATGGATGGATGGATGGATGGATGGATGGATGGATGGATGGATGGATGGATGGATGGATGGATGGTTGATTGGTTGGATGGATGGATGGATGGATGGATGGATGGATGGATGGATGGATGGATGGTTGGGTGGTTGGGTGGATGGATGGATGGATGGATGGTTTGAAAAATGGGAGGAGGGACTGCTAAGGATGTCCACTTAAACTCCTAGAAGAAAAGAGCAGCACAAAAATCTAACAAACAAAGAAACAGTTCTAACAAGACATAAACCAGAGTTTCAGAAGGGAGAAAGCAGTTCTTAAGATATTATGGTCAATCAAAACTGAGGAACTTTGGAAGGTCTATCCCTAATTTTAAACAGAATTTAGAAAATGGTTAACCAGTAAAAATGGTGTCAGGGTATCCTAAATTCTATGAAACCTCAGTGAAACTGCCCTTCTGGGCCAATTAGTGATCTGTGTGGCTCTTAGAGTCTACTTCTAAAACACAGGAGTTAGACTAATAAGACATAGATGTAACTACAGCAGGAGCTAGTGTGACATTACTTTCAAAATCCCAGAGATGTTCTTCTTGTTATTTACGCCATGTCAATATCCAATGCAGAACTGGGTTAAAAAGTGAGGACCACTACAAGAATGTTTTACTGGCCTCCAGTAGTTGTCTTTGTTATGCAGCTCAGGTCTGGAAGGGTCTATGACAATTTGCCATGACCAACTCGCCATGGCCCACTTGCCACGGCCAACTCACTGTAAGACAACTCGCTGTGGAACAAGAGTTACACTAATACCAAAGCAATGGTGGAATAGAATGATTAAAGAAAGGATGTGAAAGGAGGGACAGAATGAAATGTGAATGGAAACATTAAAATATTTTTTATTTATTTTAAATAATTAAATAGAACTGTTAAATTGTCCCGTGGCAAGTTGGCCATGGCAAGTTGTCCTGCAGTAAGTTGGCCATGGTGAGTTGGCCGCAGCAAGTTGGCCATGGCAAGTTGTCCTGCAGTAAGTTGGCCATGGTGAGTTGGCCGCAGCAAGTTGGCCATGGCAAGTTGTCCTGCAGTAAGTTGGCCATGGTGAGTTGGCCGCAGCAAGTTGGCCATGGCAAGTTGTCCTGCAGCAAGTTGGCCATGGCAAGTTGTCCTGCAGTAAGTTGGCCATGGTGAGTTGTCCTGCAGCAAGTTGGCCATAGCAAGTTGTCCTGCAGCAAGTTGGCCATAGCAAGTTGTCCTGCAGCAAGTTGGCCATGGTGAGTTGTCCTGCAGCAAGTTGGCCATGGCAAGTTGTCTGCAGTAAGTTGGCCATGGTGAGTTGGCCGCAGCAAGTTGGCCATGGCAAGTTGTCCTGCAGTAAGTTGGCCATGGTGAGTTGGCCGCAGCAAGTTGGCCATGGCAAGTTGTCCTGCAGTAAGTTGGCCATGGTGAGTTGGCCGCAGCAAGTTGGCCATGGTGAGTTGTCCTGCAGCATGGTGAGTTGGCCGCAGCAAGTTGGCCATAGTTGTCCTGCAGTAAGTGGCCATAGTGAGTTGGCCGCAGAAGTGGGCCATGGCAAGTTGTCCTGCAGTAAGTTGGCCATGGTGAGTTGGCCGCAGCAAGTTGGCCATGGCAAGTTGTCCTGCAGTAAGTTGGCCATGGTGAGTTGGCTGCAGCAAGTTGGCCATGGTGAGTTGGCCGCAGCAAGTTGGCCATGGCAAGTTGTCCTGCAGTAAGTTGGCCATGGCAAGTTGTCCTGCAGTAAGTTGGCCATGGTGAGTTGGCCGCAGCAAGTTGGCCATGGCAAGTTGTCCTGCAGTAAGTTGGCCATGGTGAGTTGGCCGCAGCAAGTTGGCTGTGGCAAATTGTCCCAATCCCAGTCTGGAAGCCCTAATACAGGTAGTCCTCGGCTTACGACCACAATTGAGTCTAACATTTCTGTTGTTAAGAGAGACATTTGTTCAAGTTTAGTTTAGTTTTGCTCCATTTTATGATCTTTCTTGCCACAGTCGTTAAGTGAATCACCACAGTTGTTAAGTTAGTAACAAGGTTGTTCAGTGAATCTGGCTTCCCCATTGACTTTGTTTGTTGGAAGTTTGCAAAAGGGGACCCTGGGACATTGCAGCCGTCATAAATAGGAATCAGTTGCCAAGCGCCTGAATTTTGATCACAAGACCATGGAGATCTTGCAAGGGTTGAACATGTGGAAAATGGTGATAAGCTTTGCACAGTCACTAAATGAACTGTTGTAAGCAAGGGTGGGATTCTATCTGGTCAGACTGGTTTTATAGAACCGGTGGTTATGATTCGGTGCAGTTTGGAGAACCGGAAAATTGCATCACTGGCTGGCCCCTCCCCTCCCCGCCCACTCACTCCTTACCTGGCATGCACGCCATCAAACTTGCCTGCGTTTGGTAAGTTGCTATTTTATTTTTTTTCTTTTCCCCGACCATCCGCTGTTCTGCTGTGCCAGGAGATTTAGATTAGCTAGAAAGCAGGAAATCGTTGGATTTCTTGCTTTCTAGCTAATCTAAAAGCAGAGCTGAACCTTCCTTAGGCCTGAAGCTTCTATTTTTCAGTGCAGACTCAGGTAGCCGATTGCAGAAAGGTAGATCTCTGAGTGAACCTGTGATTCTGGGAGCAATTCAATCTGCCTGCCTGCTTTGCCTGATTTTGGGTAAAAGTTGTTCCTTTTTTAATAAAAAAATCAATATTTACATAAATATTTATGATATTTACATACAAGCCACACCCAGCCAGTCACATGACCACCAAGCCATGCCCAGTCAGCAAGCCACGCCCAGCTGTTCACATGACTACCAAGCCACACCCACAAATTAGGTCATGTCCACAGAACTGGTTGTTAAGAAATTTGAATCCCACCCCTGGTTGTAAGTCGAGGACCACCTGCATTACCTAATCTCAGCCAGTCCTTGAGTATTGAAGATTTATCCTGAAATGAATACAAACTCCAGCTCCTCTGTAGTGCAATGATGGTTTATTCATTAGATCAGCAAAGAACAAATACTCTTATCTGACAAGAAAGGCTAAAAGCCAGGCAAGGTTAGTGTTGGGATTGAGTCTGTTCCTTTTCCTTTTATTACCATTACCGTTAGACACACCCCACCATTCCCAGGCCTACACACAGTTCTAATTCTGGCCACACCTAACTCATTATCCTCAAATGCTATTAACTCTATAACACGTCTACATCCCTAGCCTATCCCGGCCCTCACTAACTGATCCCCACCTTGTGCCACCTTCACCACATCTGAAATTAAGTCTAAATTATCACACATATGTGCCCCAACCCTCTCCATCACGATGCTCCGCATTGACTCTTCAAAGGAGCCATTGATTACTCTTCAGCCCCGCAGTAGCTCTAGTATATGTCCAGCAGCTGACAGGAGCGTGTCGTGCTGACGTCATCACAACGCGATCCTCGACACCATTGACCGGCACGTAGGAGGAAAAGCACAGATCCGGCGGCAGCTGAGGCAAATAGACGGGCTCCACGGCGAGCTGACGGGCTCCGTAGTGAACTTGGAGCCCAAGACTTAACTCATCAGGGAGCTGATAGGATTTTGTTTTTACTTCTCCTGTAGCTCTATGAATTGTTTCCATGGCTAATGAAACATCTCCCAGGACCTCATCAGAAGATACAAGCATCCCTTAAGAAAGGGATATCACTTGTAAGGGAAGAGACAGAGAAACACAGCCAAGATTTTGCCCTGCGTGAGCCGAAGGATTTCCTGGATCTTTATCTGCTCCAGATAAGAAAGGTAAGGGAGTTGGCCTAGAGGTGGAGCTCTCATCTCACAATCAGGAGACTGTGAGTTCGATCCTAGGTAGAGGCAGATATTTCTCCCTCTGGGCACAATGAGAATATATCTACTGCGAACTCCGGATTGGCGACTGGAGGGGCATCCGGGCCAGTAAACACTCAGCTCCATTCAGTTGCCATGACTCCACCCTGATGCAAGGGATTACGGGGTCATTAAAAGAAAAAAAGAAAAGAAAGGATCCTTCTAGGAATTTTAGTCATGCCTGCTGGGATCCACAGATATGTCAAGAGGATTTTTTAAGCCTTTGAGAACAATTCAGTTAGAGCTATTCAAGTTCTTGGCCTGTGTTAAAGACTGCCTGTTTATTTATTTATATGCACACAGACACACCTTCTTTTAAGTTCAATTAACTTTAATACTATCATTGGTATTCTGCTATCCATTCATGTATCAGGAAATCCCTGTGGGATGGATATTCTCATTTCAATCGAGCGAACATTTATTTGAAAGCTGGACATATAATAATTCTTTTTTTAAAAAATCTACATCAGTTACAATTTTGGGGGAAATTAAAGCAGGACAACCAGCAGACAAAGTGCTCTGAGAAATCTGTAAAACCTCTTAAAGTTAAAGTCCTAACTGGAGGCGTTCTGGACTAGAAACTTTTCCAATTCCAAAAAAAGGCACATCTTTACTTGCACCCAGTATCTACAAGAGCATCATAGATGGAGGGAGGGAGAGAGAAAAAGAAAGACGATCTGTTTAGAAATCCTTATTAAAAGTCCTAACATATATGATCAATGGAATTTACTAGAGGTACACAGTGGCTCACGTGGTTTGGGTGCTCGATTGACAATCAACAAGCCTGCATTTGAGTGCCGCTATGTGCCAGGTGAGCTCCAGCACTCCAACAAGTAGATTGATAGATACCACTTCAGTGGGCACATTAATGGGGTCATGAAAGGAGCTGCCGTCCTGGCATCCTCTGGGCAATAGTGATGTCACCGGCTAATCCTTTCAACCCAGAAGCTCCTTAGGTGCTTCCCACACAGCAAATGGAATTTGCGTGGAGTTTAGGTTCTTGGCTTCTTGTAAATTAATTAAAAGATAAGAACCTGTTAGAAATTCTGTATAAAGCCCTACAGAACAGATAGTGCACAGTCCCCATGTGCTTTTCTGCTTAACTGCAACAAAGAAGCAGGAAACTTTATTCAGAGAAAAGACATAGAGTATACCATAGATGCAACTGCAAACTTATAAGCACTGCCATCTACTGTTTTCACTGCTGAAACAGTCCCGTGTTTCATAAACTACTTCTAATGTATAGGATTCGCTTCTGGGAAATTAGCCTTTATTTTGGAACAGAACAGCTGGATTGGCAAGGTCTAGAGAAAAAGTGGAAAGTTCCAAGTTTGTCTGGAATGTTCCATTTTGGGAAAAATTTAGATTTTGCACATACCAAATTCTAATTAAAAGAGCCAGTTCAGTGCAGTGGTTAAGACATAAGGTAAGAAACCAGCAAACTGTGAGTTTGAGTCCCGCATTAGACATTGCGGAAATTACCTGCTCCCTCCTAGAAGAATGAAATATTTTGGGAAATATTAAAAAGGCAGAATATTATATTTCCCTAAAGGAGAAATGGAGAAACATGCTCTTAAAGACAGAAAGAAGTCTCAGTCTTTCTTAATAGCCCCCAGCAGATATTTTGTGCCCATTAAGAAAGATTGGGCCAGCCTATTTAGAAGCAAAAGACCTTCACCTCCAGGCGATGGAATTACAAATTTACATTCTCCTCCACCCAAATTCTAAGAAAAGGATATGACCATTTAGGACACAATAGGATTAAGCCACTATCATTAGCAGAAGACACAGAGCTCACTACATTGCACAATTTCCTAAGGGCATGTCAGACATTGCACAACCCCCCTAGCAGCATCTCTGAAACTGATACAAATCCATGTACTCATCAAACCCCAGATCAACTGCCCCAGAACCCTGGTCATTCTGCTTCATCAATAAACCTTTCTTTCCAACCAGCCTCTATGTTGTTTTCAGTGTCTTTCACTCAGCTTGGAACTGAACCAGATGGATTTTCCTTTCAACAACACAAAGCCAGCTGGGTGGTTTTGGAGGCAGCCATTCTATTTCAGATCTAGGAAGCAGGTGTGAGAAGTACACCCCAAAAAGACAGTGCCAGGAACCTCTAAAGCAGTGCCAAAAACTTAAAACAGCCCTTTCACTTTAAGAAAGCCTAAAACGAAAGTCCCAGCCAGAGTTAATTGAAAGTCTGGGCATTCTGCCAAAAGCCATTAACTGGCTGTTACAAAGAAATAACAAAACCTGAGCACAAAATGCAGCCTGGAAACACTTGAATAGAGCCATAAAGATAAGTGGAATCAGGCTAAAAATAACTCAACTAAAGCACACCAGAACTCCTCTTTCCTGCCTCCCTTACAGGATTAACCCCTAGGATAGGAAAAAACAAAAGACCTTGGACCAGGATTAACCCAGGAAAACAAAAACCAAGGGCAATCACTTCAGTTAGAATAGGGGTGTCAAACTCACGTCGTAACGGTGGCGTCACATGACATATCAGGACTTTCCCCCCCTTCACTAAACCAGGCATCGGCGTGGCCCATGGGCCGGGAGTTTGACAGCCCTGAACTAGAGGCACATCAAAACCCATAAAACTGTAGGAGCTTCAAAGGAAAATCAAGTATAAGAAGGTATGGGTTTGCCTCAGTGGTGGGTAGGTTGCCACCGGTTCGGTGGGCGTGGTTTGGTGGGTGCGCTTTGCGTGCGTGCACATGTGCCAAACGCGCACTTTGCACACGTGCAGAGGCTTTCCTACTCACCTCCTGCAATCCTGCACTCTCCCTGTAGCTTCAGCAACTGACGCGCAGCAATCTGCTGTGCCACTCAAAGCAGCTGCGCTTCAAAAGCAGAGAATAAAGGTCAGTATGAGAACCTGGGTGGGCGGGTGAGCCCAACAGTAGCTCCTCACAGAGAACTGGTTCGGTCTCCGCTGGTCTTCAGTGCTACCGGTATGCCAGAATCGGGCCGAACCGGTAGAATAGCACCACTGGTTTGCCTCCCCAATCTGCTTGCTAGCCAGGAACGTTTGAGCTAGGTCACTATTTCTTCTTGCCTTCCTGATTAAAAGAATCCCACTTTCTGGCAGCTGGCTTCTGTGTCTATTCCTTCTCAGCGCTGGTGACTATTTCCCATCTGGGGAACAAACCAGGGAGATTTCTTCCAACACAGGCAATGGCAAATCACTTCCTGACATCTAGCCAAGAAAATTCAGGGACTAGTCAAGCAATCTCCAAGAGTCAAGACTAACTCAAAGGCAGCAAAGTAATAAATAATTCTAACTAAAACATCTCTCCTTTTGTTAGAAACAGAGTGAGCCCAACTCAACCTTCGATAATGAAAACATGGCTCATTGCATTATAGAATTTTTTGTTGCTGGGACAGAAACCACAGGAAGCTTTCTGCAATGGGCTTTGTTACTCATGGTCGCTTATCCAGACATCCAAGGTAAGAAAAAGGATAGTTCTGGCTCGTCCAGGAAAGACTAAACACAGTAGTCCTCAACTTAAAACAGTTCACTTGGTGATCATTCAAACTTACAACAGCACTGAAAAAAAGGGACTTAAGACCATTTTTTCACAGTTGCAACCTTAAGAGCCACCCCATGGCCATGTGATCAAAATTCAGATTCTTGGCAATTGGTTCACACTTATGACCGTTGCTGTGTTCCAAGGTCACGTGATCACCTTTTGCAACCTTCTGGCAAGCAAAGGCAAATGGGGAAGCCAGATTCACTTAACAACTGGGTTACTAACTTATCAATTCACTCAACAAGAGATGTCATAAAATTGGGCCTTTCTTAACAAATTAACAAATGTCTCACTTAACAATAAAAAATAGAACTTTGGGGACTTGTGGCTGTAAGTTGAGGACTACATGTCAACCATCATAGAGCTGAATGTCCTCTCAGCCCAGACTCACCTAGAAGGATGCAAGATAATATCTGCACAAGGAAATCCCCAATTCCAGATCTCCCCTCCCATTTTTCGGAAGGTCTTGGTGAGATGATGGGAGTGGGGATCTTATGCGCCTTGTTTTTTCGGTACTGTTTAAGAAGGTCATGCACAGTGATTATGCCAGAGGTGGTATTCAGCAGGTTCTGACCAGTTCTGGAGAACCGGTAGTGGAAATTTTGAGTAGTTCGGAGAACCGGCAAATACCGCCTCTGACTGGTCCTGCCCCCATCTATGCTCTACCTCCCGAGTCCCAGCTGATCAGCTGGGTCTTTTTTTGTTGCCCTGCACAGGAGAACAGAGCTGGAAAGCAGGTTAGTGGGGTGGGGAGGGAATGGGGATTTTACAGTATCCTTCCCCTGCCACGCCCACCAAGCCACATCCACAGAACCAGTAGTAAAAAGTTTTGAATCCCACCACTGCATTATGCAGTCATTGTGATGACACGGAGTGTACCACAAATATAACAAAAACCAAAACGTAAATAAAGGTCCTTTAATGCCTTCAGCTTGGCTTCACTGTTCAATTGTTCACAGTTGGAGATTAAACTATTTTCAAAATAACATTCCAAATGAAAGAAATACAGTTCAAACTCAAAAAAGCAGATAACGAAGCAAAAAACAAAAACGAACTGCACTTAATTACAAACTTCAAGTAGATAACCAGGCACAGATGCCAACCAAGATAAACCTCATTCGGGAAAAACACTAATTTGTCTCCAGCGTTTGCTAGCACGCAAGTCCAAACTCTTATGCAGATCTTACACCTGCAACCCATGAAGAGGATCATAGCCCTCTCCTCCCGAGTAGACCACGTTTTACCCTGATCCTATCCTCCCTGCTTGCCCTAGGATGGATAGAGGATGGACCTGGGTCCTCCTCTGACTGCTGAGCCAGCCTCTGCCCTTCCCCAGCCTCCTCCACAACCTCTGGAGCCACCCTTCCACTCCCTGTTGGCTGTTCCTCCTCTCCCTCAGAGTCAGTCTCCACCACGGGCATGACAGTCCTAAAGGATCTCCCCTAACTCCCTCTATAATAGAGTGGTTTATTTGAGCTCAAATGCAATAATACCCTTTTCTAACTTTTCACCCAGATAAAGTCTACAAAGAAATGGAAACTGTATTGGGTTCCTCTGACTCAATCTGTTATGAAGACCGGTGGAAATTGCCTTATACTCACGCCGTCCTTCATGAAATTTTGCGTTCAAAATACGTCATACTGTTTGGTGTTCCCAGGAAAACAGTGAAAAATGTAAACATGTGTGGCCTTTCTATTCCAAAGGTAAGAGAACAGATAACAGAATAACAGAGTTGGAAGGGACCTTGTAGGCCATCTAGTCCACCCCGCCACCCAAGCAGGAGACCGTACACCATTTCTGACAGAGGGCAGTCCAGGCTCTTCTTGAAAGCCTCCCCGGATGAAGCTTCCACAACTTCTGAAGGCAACTTCTGTTCCATGGGGTTCCATGTTCTCCCCGTCAGAAAATGTCTCCTTATTTCCAGGTTGAATCTCTCCTTGGTCAGTTTCCATCCATTGTTCCTTATCTGGCCTTCAGGATCAAGATGGCTTCGTTCCAGCAAATGAAATGAACATTAAAAATTCCCACTTTATGACATAAATCCTTAGAGCAACTTCTTGTATTATGCAAAGAGGCACATAATCCTTTCACACGAAAAAAAAACACCCCAAGAAACAAGGAACTTTATAATTTACATATATGCTTATACGTAATCACACATCCATTCTTTCTTCTCAATTAACCAGTGGAACTGCTTGCCTTCAGAAGTTGTGGATGTTCCATCACTGGAGGCTTTTAAGAAAATACTGGACAGGCAATTGTCTGGAGTGGCATAGGGTCTCCTGCTTGAGCAGGGGGTTGGTCTAGATGACCTCTAAGGTCACTTCCAGCTCTATTCTGCTTGATAGATTGATTGACAGGTTGATTGTCTTCATGCAGAAGCATCTGTTGGAGGAAATATCCAGGTCCAGGTCCAAGCCGAGAGAAAAGCAAAATGGAGGCTGGAGGCTGATTGGAAAGGAGGACTTTAGGGGACTGCAGACTAAAACTTATGAAGAACGGTTATAGGAACTGGGCATGGCTAGTCTAGGGAAGAGAAGGACCAGGGGTGGCATGACAGAGGTCTTCCAATATTTGAGGGGCTGCCACAGAGAGGAGGAGGGGTCAAGCTATTCTCTAAAGCAGGGGTTGCCAACCTTTTGGACCTCGGGGACCACCAAACTCATAATTTTAAATCCCAGGGACCACTAACCGGTTCTGTGGGCATGGCCTAATTTGTGGGTGTGGCTTGGTGGTCATGTGACTGGCTGGGCATGGCTTGTATGTAAATATTATAAATATTTATATAAATATTGAATTTTTTATTAAAGAAAGCAACATTTACCCAAAATCAGGCAAAGCAGGCAGGCAGATTGAGTTGCTCACAGAATCACAGATTCATTCAGAGATCTATCTATCTGCCATTGGCTAGCTCAGTCTGTCACATAAAATTTGCTTGCAAGCAAACTCACAAAATTAACTCACAACACACCATGTATGTAAATGTTGATTTTTTTTATTTTAAAAAAGAGCAACTTTTACCCCAAATTAGGCAAAGCAGGCAGGCAGATTGAGTTGCTCACAGAATCATTCAGTGATCTATCTATCTGCCATTGGCTAGCTCAGTCTATCACATAAAATTTGCTTGCCGTGAGTCTGCACTGAACAATAGAACTTTTAGTCCTAAGGGAGGTTCAACAACAGAGCTGAAGATCTAAAGACTAGCTAGAAATCAAACCATTTCCTGCTTCCTAGCTAATCTAAATCTCTGGGCACAGCAGAACAGCTGATGGTCAGAAAAAGGAAAAATAGCAATTTAGCAGGCAAGTTTGCCGCGTAAGGAGTGAGTTGTGGGGAGGGTTTCCATGGGTGCAGCCTTGTGTTTCTGCATAGCCTGGATTAATTGCTTTGGGGGTATGCTCTGGGGGTGAGATTTCTCTGCGGCCCACCAAAATTTTCCCGGCTCACCGGTTGGCAACCACTGCTCTAAAGCCCCTGTAGGCCAGACAAGGAACAATGGGTGGAAACTGAACAAGGAGATATTCAACCTGGAAATAAAGAGAAACTTTCTGACAGTGAAAACAATCAACCAATGGAACAGAAGTTGCCCTCATGAGTTGTGGGAGCGTCATCACTTGAGACTTTCAAGAAGAGATTGGACTGCCATTTGTCAGAAATGGTGGAGTCACCCGCTTGGGCGGGGGGGTTGGACTAGATGACCTACAAGGTCCCTTCCAACTCTGATTATCTGTTAGGAAGGTTCCCTTTATGGATGAAGCAGAATCACCAACCACATGTGATTCTGGAACAGCTGACCAAACGGTTGAATGAGTGGATGGATCTTTATAGGTTTCTGTGACTTTGACGTTTGAACTGCTCTGGGGGTGGTGCAATGAAGGGGCTTGTGTTGTGAAAGGGCGTTGGGCAATTCCTATTGTGGCTAATGGCTTTGGTCCTGTGTTGGATCTTGGGTGAGGGGCTGCTTTTCTAATCCTACCCTTCTGCCTTTGTTAGCTGTCCAGGTTTGCTGGAAGGAGTTTTGAAATATCCTGTCTTGAATGGGTGATGAAATCAGCATTTCTAAAAGTTGACCTCCTCAGTTTCTGCTTGGGGGCAGGGCAAATGTTGCTGGTTTCTGCCTCCCTTAAGATTTTTTTCCTATTTCTCTTTTAGGGGAAATAGTCTAATCTTCCTTTTTTTTTTTAATATTTCCCAAAATATTTGATTCTACTGGGATGGGGGGCGGGGGAGCTTCCAACATATCTAAAATCATATTAACAGTGAAGTTGTTTTGATGGCCTTTGAGAAGGAACTAGCCGCACATTCAAAGAACCGTTTCCCACAGAAAACACCAGGAGCCACATAACCAGGGGTGGGTTTCTACCGGTTCTGTCCACCTCTGTAGAACCGGTAGCTCTGAAGAGCAGCAGACATAGAACTGGTTCTATGTCTGCTGATGTTTTTGCCCACCCGCCCACCTAGGCTCTTCCCTGATCTTTATTTCCTGATTTTTCAACTTCAGCTGCTGAATGAGGCACAGCTGCAGTTAAAAAAGCAGGAAAAGAAGGCTGTTTCAAAGGCTGCTTCTCAGCACACAGTGTGCTAATGACGATTAACAGGCACGTGGCTCACAGCGGGCAGGGATGCTCGTAAATCCCGAACCGGTAGTTAACCCTGTCATATCCCACCCCTGCACATAACCCTTTTCACATTTAAAATGAAGATAACACTGCAGAGATGGTTTTTTACCTTTATGCTATGTATAAAAATACTACAGTGTGTTGTATTTATGAAATCACCTCTCGACCACTTGCCTCAAAGGCCTCAACATATCTATAGTTCTGTAAAAATATTGTTCACCTTTCTCTTTATGTCTCTGTCTGTCTCTGTCTGTCTGTCTCTCTCTCTCTCTCTGTCTCTCTCTCTCTTTCTCTGTGTGTGTGTGTCTTTGTCTCTCTGTGTGTGTCTGTCTCTCTGTGTCTAACTATCTCTGTGTGTGTCTCTGTGTGTCACTGTCTCTTCTCTCTCTCTCTGTCTCTTCTCTGTCTCTCTCTCTCTCTCTCTCTCTCTCTCTCTGTGTGTGTGTGTCTCTCTCTCTATCTATTTCTCTCTCTGTGTGTGTGTGTCTCTGTCTCTGTCTCTGTCTCTCTTTCGCTCTCTGTCTGTCTCTCTTTCACTTTCACTTTCACTCACTCACTCTCACTCACTCACTTGCTTTTTCTCTCTTTCTCTCCCTCTCTCTCTGTCTCTCTTTCTTTCTCTCTGTCTCTCTCTCTCTTTCTCTGTCTCTCTGTGTGTGTGTCTTTGTCTCTCTCTCTCTTTAACTATCTCTCTCTGGATGTGTCTCTCTTTGTGTCTCTGTCTCTTCTCTCTCTCTATGTCTCTTGTCTCTGTGTGTGTCTGTGTGTGTGTCTGTCTGTCTGTCTGTCTGTCTGTCTGTGTGTCTGTCTGTCTATTTCTCTGTGTATGTGTGTGTCTGTCTCTCTTGTTCTCTCTCTCTCTCTCTCTCTCCAGAGGTGAGTGGGGTACGGTCGCATTGTGGCTCCATATTCTAATGGGCTCCAGAAGGAGGAGGGGACCCCATTTTCCCCAATGTGAAGCAGACCAAATTTTACTGTGCTGCGCAGGGCACTGTGAGAGGAGCAGGCAGGCCACGGACGCAGCAACAGCAGCGGCTTCGACCACGACCGGGTCGGGCCAGTGTCTCAGGGCAGAGAGCAGGTTGCATGTCTCCTTGAGCAACCAAGGCACCCCAGTACCAACAAGGATCAGATGAAGCACCCACGAGACCCAGCAAGAGATTAGGCACTGGAGAATCATCCCCCCTCCACTTCTCTCTACCACAGCGCTTCCTGCTCACAGCTTACAACTCCGAGCCCGAAGCAGCGGGAGGCGAGGGCTGCCTTGAGTGCAAAGCGAGTCTCCATCCTCCACAGTCACCTTACCTTTTCAGGCCAGACGAGGAGTGACTAGGAGGGGAGGGGAGGGGTGAGGGGAGGGGCCAGCCAGTAGTGGGATCAGCCTGGTTCAGTTCTGGAGCTGCAGCAGGGGGATGAAAGAGCAGCATGCAGATCCAGAGCCACAGGTTGCCGACCCCTGGCCTAAGATAAGTGTAATGGTAGTCAAAAGCTAAAATTGAGTTGGCTAAGCCTTGTCAATTGTCTTCCCTACAGGATACTTTCATCATTGCAGATTTCCATTCAGTTCTTCTGGATCCCAAGCAATGGGAGAGTCCTGAAGAATTCAATCCAAACCATTTTTTGGACAAAGAGGGAAATTTTAGGAAGAGAGAAGAATTTCTGCCATTTGGAGCAGGTAAACGCCAAATCATTTCTCTAGTGGTTAGAAAGAGGATTGAGGAGAAAGTGGTAGGACCAGTGGTGGGATTCAAGAAGTTTTACCACCAGTTCGGTGGGCGTGGCTTGGTGCGCGCACTTGGTGCATATGCACACACTTTGCGTGCGCATGCACGACAAACACCCACTTTGCGCAGGGGTAGAGGTGTTCTAACTCACCTCCTGCAAGCCGGCACTCTCCCGGTCGCTTCAGCAGCTGTCACACAGCACTCTGCTAGGCCACGCAAAGCAGCTGTGCTTCAAAAGCAGGGAATAAAGGTGAGTATGGGAGCACAGGCAGACAGGTGGGCCCAACAGCAAAGTGGTGGAAAGAACTAGTTTGGTCTCCACTGCTCATTGCCGCTACCAACTTGGCAGAACCGGGCAGAACCAGGGGTGGGATGCTACCGGTTCTGCCCGGCTCTATAGAACCGGTAGCTCTGAAGAGCAGCAGGCACCGAACCGGTTCTGTGTTTGCTGCCATTTGGCCCACCCGCCTGCCTGGGCTCTTACCTGTCTTTTATTTTATGTTTTTTCAACCTCAGCTGCTTTGCGCGGCACAGCTGAGGTTGAAAAAGCAGGAAAAAAGAGGCTTTCCAAACGCTGCTCACCTGCACGCAGCGCTTTTCAGCTGTCCTGGCAGCACAGCTACAGGTTTGTTTACACGCGCAAGCAGCAGGTGTCTGGTGTGCATGCGCAAGAAGCAAAACGTAGGCACCAAACCGGTAGTAACACCGGTTGAATCCCACCACTGGGCAGAACTGGTAGAATACTAGTACTGGGTGGGACATCCTTGATTGGGCCTCCTGCAGCCTTGAAAGGGAAAATCTGGGACCGGGTTTGGATCGATTCCTTTTCTGCTCTTTTGAAATCCAGTTTCTGACCTCTCTGTTAGAGCAAATGGGATCTCGGGCAATGCCCTTCTCTTGGAGAAACTGAATCTTCCAGCATAACAGTCTAAAGCAAGCATGTCCAACCCATGGCCTATGGTCCATGGAAGGCCCTGGACAACCATTAATGTGGCCCCATAATATTGTAATAAAAAACATAAAAAGCAAGGTTTACTCTTTGTATATATTAACTACAGCTAGTCCTCAACTTACAACGGATCATTTAGCAACTGTTCAAAGTTACAATGGCACTGAAAAAAAGGGACTTATGAGCATTTTTCACACTTACGACCGATGCAGCATCCCCCAGGATCACGTGATTTACATTCAAATGCTTGACAAGTGGTTCACATTTATGACGGTCACAGTAGTCCCAGAGTCATGTGATTCGCATCTGTGACCTTCTGAGAAGCAAAGTCAATGGGGAAACCGGATTCACTTAACAACCGTGTTACTAATTTTAAGAACTGCAGTCATTCACTTAACAAATTGTGGTGAGAAAAGTCATAAAATGGGACACTTTTCTCACTTAACAACCTAAATTTTGGGCTCAATTGTGGTCATACGTTGAGGGCTACCTGTATATTATATACTTATTATATGTGGCAAGACAAGAACAATTCTTCACTCAAAAGCTAAAATATTGGACATACCTTGACGGTTTTTTGTCCAGTACCAAAGTCAAGAATTGAACAACCTACAATTAAAGCCTGATTTTTGCCGTGTTATTTTTTTTAATTGATTTTTTCCAATTGAAGAGTGAACAGTCCAGCAAATAAATGGATTTTCAGGTTTATTATTAGCTCAAGGAAACAGATTGAAAAGCATCATATAACCCCTTGTTTGAAACGGTATGGGGTCTCCAGTGTCATGCCCCCCGTCGGAATCTGAATCCGAGGAGGAAAACGAACAGCTGACAGGGAGTGGGAGTGTAGCTCTGTTGGTTGTGGAAGCAACTGGGGAAGGGCAAAATCCAGTTGGGCAGAGCAGGGAAGAGGTAGAACAAGGGAGAGGGAATTCAGAGGAAGACCCAGGCCCACCCTCTCTTCATCCTAGGGCACGCAGGGAGGAACAGAGAAGAGAGCAACGTGGGTTGCATGGCTTACAGGGGAGGAAAGGGTCCTGATTCCCTTCACAAGGCACACCTGGGGAGGGAGCTTAAAGAGAAGCAGTTTGGAAGAGGCATTTTGTTTGTTCATTTGTTTGGAAACAAACGTTGAGGTCATCTCATGTTGGCTCCTGTTATGTGAGTTCCTAGCATCCTCCCAACTGGTTTGATTTACTGCCGTGTTACTTCACTTCTGGAACTCCTTCTCTTGCCCTGCCAGATTTATTACCTTATCTTGTCTTGCTGAATTCATAGTTTAAAGTTTTCTGTTTATAATCTATTGGACTGGAATATCTGTAGTCAAAGGCTGTTGCAGGTTCCTGGGAGAGTTTTTCTCCAGACCGGATTGTAACTGGGATATTGGGGAGAAAGTTGGAACTAATAAAGAGACCCCTACTTATTATTCTGGCTGGGTTGCCTTTGTGCCACGCCCTAGGTCATCACAGACATCCAACGCCCCTTCCAACTCTGTTATTCTGTTATAAAAATCACACACACCAAGCAAGATAATTCACAAATCCCTTATAGACTGTCAGAAGCTCCTTAATATCTATGGAAAGCCTCAATCATTCAGGTCATAGTTGTCCCAGAGGTGCTTTTTTTTTCTTAAGAGGCAACTGAGCTTTTTGGTTTTTCTTTTTGTTTCACTTCTCATCCAAGAAGCTTCTTCAGCTCTGAAGAAGAACCAGCCATGTAGTTCTGCTTCCTCATTAAACCATCTTTCCAAACAGCCTCCATGTTTCTGGGGGTTGTTCTCCTGGCTTGGAACTGAACCAGGTGGATATTTCTTCCCACAGAAATTTAAGCTGATTCACAGTTGAGGAAATTGGCACCAGAAAAGAGGACTTCCCAAAATGCGAAAGCACAAAGCAATTATTGGCTTCCTCCCTCCAGGTCCATCTTGGATTTATTTATTTATTTATTTTGGTCTTCAGTATCTTTGTCCTTGATCGATGTCTCTCAGTGATTGTTCCCTTTCTGTTTTTGTAATATTTCCTTTGCAGGAGCTCGTGTCTGTTTGGGGGAAAACTTAGTCAGAACTGTGTCTTTCCTTTTGCTAACCAACCTGCTGAGAAGTTTCAAACTTCAGCTGCCAGAAGGAGTGAAAGAACTCAACCAGGAAGTGGTAGTAGGAATCACCTTACATCCTCAACATTTTAAACTCTGTGCCGTTCCTCGTTGCCGGCCATCCTAAAATAGGTTTTTATGAATATAGGGGCAAAGATATCACCAATGTGGCTTTTAAAATTATTTCTTGGTCATTCTTTTTCCTTTCATGGGATATTCTGCCTTAACTTGCTCCCTTCATAAGTCCTAAAGCAGTGCTTTTCAACCTGCATCGTTTTAAGGAGGGTGGACTTCAGTTCCTAGAATTCCACATTGCTGGCTGGGGTATTCTGGGAGTTGAAATTGTGGGAAGCCAGCCCTCCCCCTCCCCCAGAAGAATGAAATATTTTGGAAAATATTTTTTAAAAAGGCAGAATATTATATTTCCCTAAAGGAGAAATGGAGAAACATGTTTTTTAGAGGCAGAAAGCATCTCCCACTTTCCTTAATAGCCCACAACAGATGTCAGCACAAGAGGTAAAGAGCTTATTGAAGATAACTATCTAGATAGCTGTATTCATAAGCAAAGCAAATACTGCAGGCAGAAATCCATTCAAGACAGGATATTTTGAAACTCCTTGTAGGAAAGTCTGAATGGTAGGATTAGAAGCAGCCCCTCACCCAAGAGCCAACACAGGACAAAGCCATTAAGCCACAATAAGAATTGCCCAACACCCTTTCAGAATACAAGCCCCTTCATTGCACCATCCCACAGCAGTCCAAACTTCAAACCTGGGAGCTCAGATAAACAATAAGCCAGAGGTTGACCAGATTAGCTCAGACAAACACCTAGGATTTGCATTTCCTCTTTTGCCTATAGAGCCAGATATGACCCCTACATGACCCCATAGGAATCTGACAACAGCCAATAGAATACATGTTCTTCAACAGGAACTTCAAGTGCAAAGCCCAAGAGAAGGTATAAATACCCCTCATTCTCAACTCCATGAGGTCGGCTGTCCCAGAACCACAAACCCATGTGATTCTGCTTCATCATTAAACCATCTTTCAAATCAACCTCCATGTTTCCTGTCTCTTTCTCCCAGCTTGGAACTGAACCAGATGAATATTTGTTCCAAAAAAGTCTACACATTTAAAAATGGCAAAGTTGAAAAACACTTTCCTAAATGGTTTTTCGGTCTGTCTGAAATCAAATCTGTCACGCAATGCTTGCTTGTTGTTGTTTCCGGGGGGTGAATTTGGTCAGAAGAAGGAAGTGGGGCAGTTTTGATAGGAGGTATCAAAGATGGAAGGATTATATCCCAGGGGATAGCAAAGGGTCAACACAGTGATTGATCCATGTAATCAAAGCCCTACTTTAAGTGCAGGATAGTTATATGATGAAATCCCTACTTAGTTTTATGTGGATTATGCATGAAACATATCTAAAAAACAATGCATGAAATATGTCTAATCAAGGAAAAAGCAACCTGGGATTGAAGAGAAACTTTCTAACAGTGAGGACAATTAATAGCTTCCCTACAGCAGTTGGTGCTACATCACGGGAGGCTTTTAAGTATAGATTGGACAGCCACTTTTCTGAAATGATATAAGGTCTCCTGCTTGAGCAAGGGGCTGGACTAGAAGACCTCCAAGGTCCCTTCCAGCTTTATTCCGATTGAAAGTAAAGGGTTCCCTTTTGGCCTTTTTGATCACCCCTGCGGAGGCTCCCAGTTGTAAGAGGAAGCAAACAATGACAAACTGTGATAGGGAGGGTATCTTTTTCTGCTTGTACACTGTTTAGAGTCGTAAATTGTGTGGTTGGTGGCTATCTAAAGGTGATTTTTTAAAAAATAATAGCATAAAATACAACAAGATAACCTAAAATAGTAAAATAAAAACAATCATTTCTTCAAGAAAGAAATAATCCTAAAGTGGAAAAAAAAGATGAGTTTTGATGAGAAAAACTGAAAATTTGACAACCTGGTTTGCGGTGGGAGGGAGGAACTTTCTATAATAGCGTCAGTTCTTCCATGTTGGCTATGCTTCGCTAAGCTTGCTGGTATCGGGAGGGGGACAGAGGGATTGGGGGAAGTTATTCAGGAGGAAACTAGAAGGATGTAAAGGGGGAGGAATGGGCATTGACAAGAACCAGAGGTGTGAAACAGGACCTCTGCCCCAAGGATGCCTGACCTGGGATAAAATCAGAGGAGGTATTCAGCAGGTTCTGACCAGTTCTGGAGAACCAGTAGCAGAAATTTTGAGTAGTTCAGAGAACTGGTAGTGGAAATTTTGAGTAGTCCAGAGAATTGGTAGCAGATATTTTGAATAGTTCAGAGAACCGGTAGTGGAAATTTTGAGTAATTCAGAGAACTGGTAGTGGAAATTTTGAGTAGTCCAGAGCACCGGTAGTGGAAATTTTAAGTAGTTCATGTTGTATATAGACATTTGCATACTTGTAATACTACGTTCCGATTGGACAATCACTACCGCCTAGGGATTGGTGGTTAACAACAGATTATGATTGGCCGCCTAAACGGCGGGAGGTTTAAAATAATGCCATTGGGTGCGAGCTGCGAGCAGCCGCTATAAAAGAGGCTGCCGCGGCTCAAGTTTAGTTGAAGTTACTGACAGTTGAATAAAGAGCTGAACTCAACTCCGGTCTCGAGTCTACTTTGTTCTGGCGATAGAACACTGGTGACGAAGATGGGATCGAGGGGACAAAGACCATAAGCACGTGGCAACGAAAGTCGAGAAATCAACGAGATGGCCAGCAACAACTCGCCACCCGCACCGTTCAACCCAGCCGAAGAAGACTGGGAATCATATATTGACAGGTTGCTGATGTTCCTGGAAAGCAACGAACTACAAGAAATCACTGACCAGAGGAAGAGAGCCGTATTCCTGACGCATTGCGGACCGACCATTTTTAAAATGGCGAAAGCATTGGCAAGACCGCACGATGTCAAACAGATGGCATGGCCGGACCTGAAACGAATGCTGAGAGCCCATTACGCGCCTGTTGTGTCCAACCTCATTCGAAGACACAAATTTTATAAATGGGATCAACGAGAAGGCGAGAGTATTGGGGATTTCGTAGCAGCACTAAGGGACATTGGAGAAGCATGCGAATTCCTCAACATGGATGAAGCCATGAGAGATTGCGTGGTCCTCGGATTAAGAGACACTACCCTGCAAGAGCAAACTACTAAATCGACCCAACATCACTGTAAATGAAGCCATCGCTGAGGCAACCGCAGCTGAAGCAGCGAAAAAATCTGCGGCTAAAATGAAACAAATGAATACGGCCAACAGCCCAAGCCAGAGCAGAGAAAAGAAAACGGAAGGTACCCAGAAACATACTACCGCAACCACCCACCATGAAGGCATCGAGTCATCAACCGACTCTGAGGACGAAGACGAAGAGGTACATAGGCTCCAGTCAGAACGGAACCGGCGAGAAAAAAGAGGAAGGAAACCTGATTTTCAGTGTGCCGGATGTGGAGGAAATCACCCGCGTTCTGAGTGCCGTTTTTTGGACGCCAACTGCAGACACTGCGAAAAACGGGGGGACATTGCAAGGGTCTGCCGAAACAAAAAGAGCTATAGTCCAAAAAGACGAGGCAGTGCCCCCCCCCCCCGAACTAAGGAGAAGCAAACCGGAAGTCGATGGAGCCGGGAAAATAGAAGTCAACGGCTCAACGAGAAGGAAGAAACACACCAGACAATTATTATTGGGAATGCCAGAGCAACTGATGCTAAGAAGGTTCGAATAAATGTCAAAATAGAGGGAGAGCCATGTGAAATGGAAGTGGACTCCGGCTCGTATCTATCAATGGTATCATGGAACACAATAAAAAGCTTGATACCAGACATATGACGAAAAGAACTCGAAGAGCAAAGCCTGACGTTAAAAGACTACCAAGGAAACAAGATTCCAGTAGTTGGACTGGGACATTTCAAGGTAAAATTCAAGAAACACACTGAAGTTCTCCCATTGACCATCGTCGACCGAGACCGCCCCAGCCTGCTTGGTTTAGAATGGTTCGCGCCTTTGGGGATCGAAGTGACAGGAATCAACAGCGTCACCGAGACAGACTGGGAAGAAAGCCTGATGAAGGAGTTCCAGGATGTATTCGACGGGACGCTAGGCAAGTACCGTGGGACCCCTATCTCATTTAGCCTAAACCTGAACATAGCCCCCATCCGGCTAAAGGCCAGACGCGTCCCCTTTGCGTTAAAGCCAAAAATCGATGAGCAGCTGAACAAACTCATCGCACAAGGGGTGCTAGAGCCAATCGACCATGCAAGATGGGAAACCCCAATTGTGACTCCCGTGAAACCAAATGGGTCCGTGCGCATCTGTGGTGACTATAAGGTGTTAGTGTTTGGGGATTAACCCCTAGCAGAGTATTGCAGCAGTAGTCAAGCCAGGCAGCCAAAACGAGAGCGGAAGGGCCCCAGAGTATACACACACTGAACACAAACACTGTTTGTAGTTTAAATAGTTTTTTAATCCATTTAGAGTTTTAAAGCATTGTCATTCAGTCCATTAAGTCATTCACAGTATTTCCATCCAGTAAGACTCACTAGTATAGTCCAAGTTAAGAGTCCTTGCAATATCTTTATCAGCCGATAAAGATATCTTCTCCTCCTCCGGTGTCTCTCTCCAGAGGAACAAACGCTGGATATTCAGCAAGAAGTTCAAACAGTAGAACAGTAGAATTACGCAGTAAATCAGCAAACAGTAGCAAACAACATTCACAGTTAGTCACAGTAAGACACAGTTAGTCGCAGTAACATTTCCAGCTTCTAATGCTTCCTTATATTGTAACTTCTAACCGCACCCTTAATCGGCTAATTGCCTGCAGCATTGTGCTTAAAGTGATAAGCACTTAAACCATGATATCTAAGTTTTATATATTTATTCACCCAAACCATATTTGGTATCAATGTTATACCTAACATACTCCCCTTTTGGGTGAAATAAATATATAATACCTTTACTAATCTAACCCCATATTTTTCACAACTCTCCTGGTGCTTACTGGCACCTTGGGCTTTAGTAAAATTATCAGCTAAATTGTCCTCCGACATACAGTACTCTAGCTGAATCATCTTACTTCTTACAGATTGTCTCACGTTTAGGTATCTTAGATCTTTATGCTTGCTCCTTGTTTTTACTGCAATATTTGTGGCCATTTGAATTGCTGCCTGATTATCTTCATGTATAATTATAGGATAATCTACAGTTATACCTATATCAATTAACATTTGTTTATACATTATTAATTCTGTACATAACAGAGATAAACAGGAGAATTCTGCCTCCATAGTAGACAAACTTATATGCTGTTGTCTTATTGACTTCCAGCCTATTAATGTCTTACCCAGCATTATGGCTGTTCCTGAAGTCGACTTTCTAGTGTCTCTTTCTGATGCAAAGCTAGCATCTGCATAAGCACTCAGGATTAAATCACCCTTTGGTTCTAAATACAATGAATAATTCATTGTCTTTTTAAGATATCTTAATATCCTCTTAGCTGCAATCCAGTGTCTTTCACATGGTGCAGAATTGAATCTAGCCAACTGATTCACGCAGTACGATATATCTGGTCTAGACCAATTACTAATATAACTCAAACTACCAATTAAAGATTGATAAATCACCTTATCAAACTCCGGGCTTTGTTCATCAGTGTTGCTAAACTCCTGACTCATTGGAGTCTTAGCTGGCTTACAAAGCTCCATCTTGTAATCTTTTAGCAATTTGCTTATCTTATCTTCCTGAGATATCTTAAAACCTTTCTGTGTTTTCTTTATATTCAAACCGAGATACTTCTTTATCTCCCCTAATTGCTTGATCTTTATTCTCTTTCCTAATGATGCTATTATTTTATTTGCTTCATCATTAGTTTCAGTTATCAAAGCAATATCATCTGTGAACAGTAATAATAATGATACTTTCCCATTTGTCTCCCTCTTAAACAGACATGGATCGGCTAAACCAGCTTTAAATCCTATATTGTCTAGTTCCTTTACAATATACTGGTTCCATTCATAGCCTGATTGTTTAAGACCATAGAGGCTTTTCTTTAACAACCAACAATCATTATTATCCTTATTTTCACTTTTAATACCAACAGGTTTTTTCATATAAATAATATGTTTTAATGGGGCGTGCAAGTAAGCAGTTTCCACATCTAGATGGTTAACTATATAGTTTTTACTAGCTGCCCACACTAAAGCTGCCCTCAAGGTTGCTGCCTTAAGACTAGGTGCAAACACCTCATCGTAGTCATTGACATTCTGCCTAAAACCTTGGGCTACTAACCTTGCCTTATGGATTAAATTACCATCTTTATCTATTTTTACCTTAAATATCCATTTGCAGCCAATGGATTTCTTTCCTACAGGTAATTTGGCATTCTCATACACTTTCATATCTCTTAATGAATTCAGTTCCTTATTCATTGCTGCATACCATCTTTCTTTTTCCTTAGTAGGATACTTTTTTATTTCTTCTACAGAATTAGGAACTTGATTAATCTGGCACACTGTGTTAGCCTGGTACCTATCAGGCGGTCTAGATACACGTGTAGTTCTTCTGGGAATTACAGGGCTTACAGGAGGACTTTCTTGAACTACTACCTGTTCATCTTTCTCATCCTGTTCAGCTATTGAATCTGTTTCTTCCTTTATGGGCACTATTTCATCCTGTATTTGTCTCTTTACTTTATTTTTAAAGTTACAGGGATAACTAATGGGATTTCTATAGGATTCAATAATTACATCTTTATTGGCATCCTGTTCTAATTTCTCCCATCCTTCATGTTCTAGAAATTGGGCACTAGCACTACATAACACTTTAGATGTGCCTTTCTCCCCAAATCTATATGCCCTATGGTTTGCCTGATAACCAACGAAGAAAAATCTTTTAGCTCTATGTTGCCCTTTTTTTCTGATTTGTGCAGGAATATGCACCCATGCTGGTGCACCAAATGTGTGCAGGTAACTTAGGTCAGGTTTCCTGCCATGCCACCTGGTGAATGGTATTTCACCTGTTGTTGTATTAACAACGTTGTTCAATATGTTATTAGCACACATTGTAGCCTCCCCCACAAAGAATCAGGTAACCCAGAATCATTTAACATTGTTCTAACCATTGCCTGTAGTGTTTGGCCTCTTCTTTCAATAAAAGCGTTATGTTCTGGCCTGTATGGAGCAGACTTCTTATGCTCTATTCCAGCTACCTTAAGTCTGTTCTGGAATTTGTTATTAATAAATTCCGTACCATTATCTGTCACCAGGGTTATCAGTTGTCGTTTAGACTTTCTTTTCAGCAAACCTAAGCCAATTGAAAAAATGTTGATATGTTTCAGTTTTGCTTTTCATTAAATAGCAAAACCCATATCTAGAATAATGGTCCATAATGTTCAGTATATATCTAGCACCCCCCATACTGGGTTTCTTTGGACCTATTATGTCTGCAAATACCACTTCTAAAGGTTCTTTTGTTTTGAAACCATTTAGCCTATTTGCAGGCAATACTTTGCTTTTATCTTCACAGCAAACATTACAACGCAAATATTTATCACAAGGTTTTAACCTTATTCCTTCAGATAACACAACTGTACGTTTTAGCATTTTAAAATTTACATGCCCCAAACGCCTATGCAATAAATGGATACATTCATTATGAGGTTTTATATTATTAAATACAGTTTGTGCCTCCCCTTTCTTACTATTATCTAAGACATATAATGTTCCATTTAAAGCTGCAGTTACCCTTTTGTTATCTTTTTCAATTATGCAATTATTATCTTTAAAAGTAATTACATAACCTAATTTATCTAATACCCTTACTGAAAGCAAATTAAACTTTAGTTGCGGTACATACAACATTTTTATATCCTGGTTTATGCACGGACAATGTGCAAAACCTTCACCTTTCGCTTTCAGGTTCCAGCCATTGGCAAGTGATATATGTTGAGAGCTTTTAGACATTTTTATAAATTTTGTCTTATCTCTTGTGATGCAGTGGGATGCGCCACTGTCAACCACCCATATATCATTCTTCACATCAGAGTTGCTAAACGTGGCTAGTTCAAATGCTTTCTTTGGCTTTTTTATATTCTGGCTTTTTCTTTTTGCAGAATCTTGCCAAATGTCCTCTGCCTCCACAATTAAAACACTTTTTAATTGTGTATGCCATCGAAGATAAATTCTTTTCTTCCAGGTGCTGTACTTTGCTAATCTGGTTTCTTTCAAGCTTTGAAGATAATTTCTCTTCTTTCTTATCTTCTCTCAGCTCGTCACGCTCACGCCTTCTTCTGGCTTCTTCTAGTAGCCTGCCTGTAATCTCGGTTAATGAGAGGCTTTCTTTTGGCAATACCTCTAACGAAGTCACATAGTCATCATAGCTTTGATCTAATGAAGATAATATGATGTAGACTTGTTGCAGTTCATTAAATATAAGCTCTTTTTCTTGCAATTCTTGAAAAATGCTCTTCATACAGTTTAAATGAACTAACATATCTCCATTCCTCTGAAGATGCGTTCGAAAAGCTTCCGTGTAAGATTTATATGTGCTCCTACACTGTCCCGAACATAAATCTTCCTGAGGTTCTCCCAGCAGTTTGCAGCATTTTCTTCTCCACGAATATGGACAAGCTGCTGATCACAGAGAGTCAGTCCTATGATGCATAAAGCCTGCTCATTTTTCAGTTTAAAGTCTTGTAACTTTTCTTTATCATCATCATCAGCAGGATCCCAGCTACTCACATCTGGTGGGTTTGCTATAATGTCCCACAAACCTTCTTTACGTAGAAGTAAACTACATTTCATTGACCATGAAACATAGTTTGTTCCGTCCAGCCTGGATATCATGGACAGTTGTGACAAATTTACTTGTGCCATTACTCTTCAGATATTGTGACTATTTTAAACTAATTAAAACAGTTTGTTTTTTACAGTAATGTGCAACTCACACCAACTCTCTCTGCTATATCCTGGTTAGTTAGACTATGCTGCTGGGCCCATAACCAATGTTAGTGTTTGGGGATTAACCCCTAGCAGAGTATTGCAGCAGTAGTCAAGCCAGGCAGCCAAAACGAGAGCGGAAGGGCCCCAGAGTATACACACACTGAACACAAACACTGTTTGTAGTTTAAATAGTTTTTAATCCATTTAGAGTTTTAAAGCATTGTCATTCAGTCCATTAAGTCATTCACAGTATTTCCATCCAGTAAGACTCACTAGTATAGTCCAAGTTAAGAGTCCTTGCAATATCTTTATCAGCCGATAAAGATATCTTCTCCTCCTCCGGTGTCTCTCTCCAGAGGAACAAACGCTGGATATTCAGCAAGAAGTTCAAACAGTAGAACAGTAGAATTACGCAGTAAATCAGCAAACAGTAGCAAACAACATTCACAGTTAGTCACAGTAAGACACAGTTAGTCGCAGTAACATTTCCAGCTTCTAATGCTTCCTTATATTGTAACTTCTAACCGCACCCTTAATCGGCTAATTGCCTGCAGCATTGTGCTTAAAGTGATAAGCACTTAAACCATGATATCTAAGTTTTATATATTTATTCACCCAAACCATATTTGGTATCAATGTTATACCTAACATAAGGCCACCCTGAACCACGCATTACAGCAGAGCGCATTCCAGCAGTCCAGCACCTCTTGCACTCGTTGGGGGGAGGAAAGGTTTTTGCAAAGCTCGTTCTCGCGCAGGCATATCAACAATTGCCGGTTGATTCCGAGACGGCTGAGGCGCAGACTATTGTAACACATAGGGGGGGCTTTAAATGGAACAGATTGCAATTTGGTGTCAGCGTGGCCCCCAGCGTCTTCCAAAGCCTGATGGAACGCCTCCTCCAAGGACTAAAAGGGGTGGTTCCTTATTTTGATGATATATTGATATCGGCCAGAAATAAAAAACAACTAAAGGACCGGCTAAGGGCAGTCTTGCAAAAGTTTAGAGAAGCAGGACTCAAGGTCAAAAAAGAAAAATGCCAACTTGCCACAAATCAGGTCGAGTTCCTAGGATATCTTATTGATGAAGCAGGAATCCACCCCACCGAAAAAGAAATACGAGCGATAAAAGAAGCACCCAGACCCAAAAACAAAACAGACTTGCAGGCATTCTTGGGACTCATTAATTTTTATAATGTATTTTTGCCGCAGAAGGCAACAATAGCGGAACCACTGCATAGACTACTCGATAAAAAAGCCACCTGGCAATGGGGCCGACAAGAAGAAGCCGCATTCCAAAGAATTAAGGACTTGATAACATCCAAATCCGTATTAATCCAATACAGCGACACGCTACCACTGACTGTCACCTGCGACGCTTCACCATTCGGTGTAGGCGCAATACTTAGCCACACACTACCTGATGGCAGAGAGGCACTGATCGCCTTTTATTCCAAAAACGCTGTCAAAAGCCGAAAGAAACTACACCCAACTGGACAGAGAAGCCTTGGCTGCTATCTCGGGGTAAAACGTTTTCACGAATACCTTTATGGTAGGACAGAGCCACCCCAAACATCCTGTCTCCGAGGATGACAAGATGGTCGAATTTCTTGCAGCCTACAACTACAAGCTCATCTATCGACCAGGCAAAGCCATACCCCACGCCGACGCACTGAGCCGCTCATCTCTACCAGACCACGACGACGACCCAGCTCCCACCACACGCACCCTGCAAATTGAAACAATATCAAACCTGCCCATCACCGCATCGGACATCACAAGGAAACCGCAAAAGACGCACTAATGGCCCGACACCTGAACTGGGTGGGGAGGGGCTGGCGGAAAACGACAAAAACAAGACGTGTAAACCGTTCAGAACCCGGTAAACTGAGCTGTCAATTGAAAAAGGTTGTATATTGTGGGGGGACAGGGTTGTTGTTCCAAAGAAATTACAGGAAGACGTACTGAACATGTTACATGAGGGACACCCGGGCATGGTAAAAATGAAGTCCCTGGCCAGAAGCTACGTCTGGTGGCCAGGAATAGACAAAGACATTGAAACATGAATAAAAACATGTCATAAATGCCAGACGTCCAGACCTATCCCCCCTTTAGCACTGGTCCTTGACTGGGAGACACCCAGAGGCCCCTGGTCAAGGATCCACATTTGCCGGAACCCACAAAGGGATATACATTTTTAATCATCGTCGATGCCTACTCGAACTGGTTGGAGGTCAGCATCATGAGTTCAACAACGACTGAAGCCGTCACTAAACAACTAAAGAAACTCTTCGCCACGCATGGATTACCAGATGTGTTAGTCTCGGACAATGGCCCACAGTTCACAGCTTTAGCTTTTGAACAATTCCTCGCAGAACAGGGCATACGACATGCCCTGACAGCGCCAGCTCACCTGGCGGCAAATGGACGGGCAAAACGCATGGTTTGTTACATGAAAGAAGCATTAGAAAAACTTGAAGGGGGTGACATGTAAGACAAAATAAATACCATGCTCACCATTCAACATATAACGCCGGGCACGTCAACAAACAAGAGTCCAGCTGAACTTTTAATGGGCAGAAAATTGTGAACATATTTGGACAGACTACACCCCACCTACAACCCAAAACATCAAACCGGACTGCTATTGGACACTGAAGGTCTTGTCAAGGTGGGAGGAGGGCTTTGGGAAGGAGAAACTTGAAACATTTGCACAGGAATATTCAGATCTTGCCTTGCTTTTACTGCAGCCACTAATCCTTAGCAAAAGAACCTGTCACTTCAACCAAATGGAGTCAAGGGTCTTTCTTTCATAGGCACCTAGCTGGGGCAGGTCTGACACATAGCTGCCTTTTCCCCCCTTGCTCCTCATTAACAAAACCCCTAATGACATGGAAAGAATTTCTATGTCTTTCTCTCCACTTTACATCTTAACCCTGCCACATGCAGGCAGTCCTCAACGTATGACCACAGTTGAGCCCAGCATTTCTGATACTAAGCTGAGACATTTGTTACGTGAGTTTTGCCCGTTTACAACTTTTCTTGCCACACTTGTTAAGTGAAATTACTGCAGTTGTTAAATGGATAAGACAGTTATTAAGTGAATCTGGCTTCCCCATTGACTTTGCTCGTCAAAAGGTCGGAAAAGGGGATCATGTGGCCCCCCCAGGACACTGCAACCCATGATAAATGTGAGTTGTCCAGCATCTGAATGTGAATCACATGACCATGGGGATGTGTTGTGGTTCGCCGGCAGCAGGTGTGGACGGCTGAGGTCTCGGAGAGCAAAGACTCAGATGAGGGGCCTGCGTGTGATGCAGGGATGGGGCCAGGACTTTCAGAGAGTGGAGTGCTGCCTTCAGACATTGTGGAGGCTGGCAGCAGTGATGAAGAGCACCCGAGGAGCCTGTGCCAAGTGCACGTGCGGGCAGGGCTGCTTGAAGGAAAGACTTCGGGAGTATGGTTGCAAGGTAATGGCCCCTCCCTGAGGTGATAAAGCCAGCTGAGAAACCGTAGTTCTTTGCAGAAGGCAAAGCGGTTCTCTGACGTTAGGAGTATCTGAGTTGGTGTTTGGAGACTCTTTGTGTTGGAATTATTGCTTAGTAACTTTATCTGGTGTTCTTGGCAGCCTTGCAAAACCTTGGCAAGGCTCTTTCTTATCGGAGCTAATTGGTTTGAAGCAGCCTTTTATGCGTGAAGGAACGGGATTCGTAAAGAAACATTAAAAGGTTTTGCTGTTACCTTTGTCTCGTGTTTGCTTCCTTGGAACCAGGTTTGGGTCAGAACAGGATGCCACAATGGTCATAACTGTGAAAAGGGGTAATAGGTCACTTTTTAGTGCAACTAGTTGTAACTTTGAACGGTCACTAAATGAACTATTGTAAGTCGACAACTGCCTCTATGCTAGCAGTGGTCATAGATACAGTAAGGTGCTAAATGTGACCAAATATGACCATTTTGCCTCCTACAAATGTACCTAGTGGGTTCTATATCACACCCAGCATAGCTTAGCTAAAATTATTTTCCTAAGGCTCAATCCCACACTCCATCTAATCTTTTGTCCTTAATTCCGCCTCCCACCCTCCTAATTTGCACAGTGACATAGCACCCATTTTGCAATCTACAAGGATTTAGAGGAGCCATTCCATCCTTCTTCAGAAGGAGCCAAGAATACCATGCAAATGGTGAGAGTTGGCACTGGCTTGCCAAGGAAAACCCATGGGAACATCAAGTGCTTTTACAATGCCAAACCAGATAAAGATTCCCAGTAAAACAAATCAAGTCCCCAAACCTTGGATGTGCTGCGTCTTTCTCGGGGTTTCAGATACAGACACATTAACAGAGTTGTAAGGTCCATGTAGGTCTTCTCGTCCAGGGGTTGCCAACCTTTTGGACCTCAGGGACCACCAAACTCATAATTTTAAATCCCGTGGACCACTAATATGAATTTTGACTGACGATGGCTTGTTGACGTTGGTGGGAAAGTCGGTCCCATATTCCAGAGCTTCAGTAGTCACAGGACTGGCCTTTGGTCATCCTGGAGCAGCTGCTCCTCCACCCGGGTGCACCGGCCTGCCATGGACTGGAGGAGCTGCTCCAGGATGACCAAAGGGCCAGTCTTGTGACTAGAGCTCTGGAATATGGGACTGACTTTCCCACCCACGTCAGCAAACCATCCTGGGGTGATTTCCCTCCCTGCTGTTGATCTTACCTTCCAATTCCAGCTTGCGTGGCTCTACTCAAGGTAAGATTTGTGCTCAGCCGAAGGGTGGGGGCCAGTGGGTGGTGCAGCCTTTGTGTTCCCACACAGCCTGTATTAATTGCTTTGGGGGAGTGCTTTGGGAGGGGGACATTTCTCTGCGGACCACCAAAATGTTCTTGCGGACCACCAGTGTCCCCGGCCCACTGGTTGGTGACCACTGATCTAATCCAACCAGGGATGGGCTGCCGCGGCTCAAGTTTAGTTGAAGTTACTGACAGTTGAATAAAGAGCTGAACTCAACTCCGGTCTCGAGTCTACTTTGTTCTGGCGATAGAACACTGGTGACGAAGATGGGATCGAGGGACAAAGACCATAAGCACGTGGCAACGAAAGTCGAGAAATCAACGAGATGGCCAGCAACAACTCGCCACCCGCACCGTTCAACCCAGCCGAAGAAGACTGGGAATCATATATTGACAGGTTGCTGATGTTCCTGGAAAGCAACGAACTACAAGAAATCACTGACCAGAGGAAGAGGCACGTATTCCTGACGATGTACGGACTCGGACTCATTTTTAAAATGGCGAAAGCATTGGCAAGACCGCACGATGTCAAACAGATGGCATGGCCGGACCTGAAACGAATGCTGAGAGCCCATTACGCGCCTGTTGTGTCCAACCTCATTCAAAGACACAAATTTTATAAATGGGATCAACGAAGGCGAGAGTATTGGGGATTTCGTAGCAGCACTAAGGGACATTGGAGAAGCATGCGAATTCCTCAACATGGATGAAGCCATGAGAGATCGCGTGGTCCTCGATTAAGAGACACTACCCTGCAAGAGCAAACTACTAAATCGACCCAACATCACTGTAAATGAAGCCATCGCTGAGGCAACCGCAGCTGAAGCAGCGAAAAAAATCTGCGGCTAAAATGAAACAAATGAATACGGCCAACAGCCCAAGCCAGAGCAGAGAAAAAGAAAACGGAAGGTACCCAGAAACATACTACCGCAACCACCCACCATGAAGGCATCGGAGTCATCAACCGACTCTGAGGACGAAGACGAAGAGGTACATAGGCTCCAGTCAGAACGGAACCGGCGAGAAAAAAAGAGGAAGGAAACCTGATTTTCAGTGTGCCGGATGTGGAGGAAATCACCCGCGTTCTGAGTGCCGTTTGTTGACGGCAACTGCAGACACTGCGAAAAACGGGGGGACATTGCAAGGGTCTGCCGTAAACAAAAAGAGCTATAGTCCAAAAGACGAGGCAGTGCCCCGAACTAAGGAGAAGCAAAACCGGAAGTCGATGGAGCCGGAAAATAGAAGTCAACGGCTCAACGAGAAGGAAGAAACACACCAGACAATTATTATTGGGAATGCCAGAGCAACTGATGCTAAGAAGGTTCGAATAAATGTCAAAATAGAGGAGAGCCATGTGAAATGGAAGTGGACTCCGGCTCGTATCTATCAATGGTATCATGGAACACAATAAAAAGCTTGATACCAGACATATGACGAAAAGAACTCGAAGAGCAAAGCCTGACGTTAAAAGACTACCAAGGAAACAAGATTCCAGTAGTTGGACTGGGACATTTCAAGGTAAAATTCAAGAAACACACTGAAGTTCTCCCATTGACCATCGTCGACCGAGACCGCCCCAGCCTGCTTGGTTTAGAATGGTTCGCGCTTTGGGGATCGAAGTGACAGGAATCAACAGCGTCACCGAGACAGACTGGGAAGAAAGCCTGATGAAGGAGTTCCAGGATGTATTCGACGGGACCTTCAGGCAAGTACTGCCGTGGGACCCCTATCTCATTTAGCCTAAACCTGAACATAGCCCCCATCCGGCTAAAGGCCAGACGCGCGCCCCTTTGCGTTAAAGCCAAAAATCGATGAGCAGCTGAACAAACTCATCGCACAAGGGGTGCTAGAGCCAATCGACCATGCAAGATGGGAAACCCCAATTGTGACTCCCGTGAAACCAAATGGGTCCGTGCGCATCTGTGGTGACTATAAGGTGTTAGTGTTTGGGGATTAACCCCTAGCAGAGTATTGCAGCAGTAGTCAAGCCAGGCAGCCAAAACGAGGCGGAAGGGCCCCAGAGTATACACACACTGAACACAAACACTGTTTGTAGTTTAAATAGTTTTTTAATCCATTTAGAGTTTTAAAGCATTGTCATTCAGTCCATTAAGTCATTCACAGTATTTCCATCCAGTAAGACTCACTAGTATAGTCCAAGTTAAGAGTCCTTGCAATATCTTTATCAGCCGATAAAGATATCTTCTCCTCCTCGGTGTCTCTCTCCAGAGGAACAAACGCTGGATATTCAGCAAGAAGTTCAAACAGTAGAACAGTAGAATTACGCAGTAAATCAGCAAACAGTAGCAAACAACATTCACAGTTAGTCACAGTAAGACACAGTTAGTCGCAGTAACATTTCCAGCTTCTAATGCTTCCTTATATTGTAACTTCTAAACCGCACCCTTAATCGGCTAATTGCCTGCAGCATTGTGCTTAAAGTGATAAGCCTCCCCCACAAAGAATCAGGTAACCCAGAATCATTTAACATTGTTCTAACCATTGCCTGTAGTGTTTGGCCTCTTCTTTCAATAAAAGCGTTATGTTCTGGCCTGTATGGAGCAGACTTCTTATGCTCTATTCCAGCTACCTTAAGTCTGTTCTGGAATTTGTTATTAATAAATTCCGTACCATTATCTGTCACCAGGGTTATCAGTTGTCGTTTAGACTTTCTTTCAGCAAACCTAAGCCAATTGAAAAATGTTGATATGTTTCAGTTTTGCTTTTCATTAAATAGCAAAACCCATATCTAGAATAATGGTCCATAATGTTCAGTATATATCTAGCACCCCCCATACTGGGTTTCTTTGGACCTATTATGTCTGCAAATACCACTTCTAAAGGTTCTTTTGTTTTGAAACCATTTAGCCTATTTGCAGGCAATACTTTGCTTTTATCTTCACAGCAAACATTACAACGCAAATATTTATCACAAGGTTTTAACCTTATTCCTTCAGATAACACAACTGTACGTTTTAGCATTTTAAAATTTACATGCCTAAACGCCTATGCAATAAATGGATACATTCATTATGAGGTTTTATATTATTAAATACAGTTTGTGCCTCCCCTTTCTTACTATTATCTAAGACATATAATGTTCCATTTAAAGCTGCAGTTACCCTTTTGTTATCTTTTTCAATTATGCAATTATTATCTTTAAAAGTAATTACATAACCTAATTTATCTAATACCCTTACTGAAAGCAAATTAAACTTTAGTTGCGGTACATACAACATTTTTATATCCTGGTTTATGCACGGACAATGTGCAAAACCTTCACCTTTCGCTTTCAGGTTCCAGCCATTGGCAAGTGATATATGTTGAGAGCTTTTAGACATTGTTAGGGTTTGGGGATTAACCCCTAGAAGAGTATTGCAGCAGTAGTCAAACCAGGAAACCAAAGGAGAGCGGAAGGGCCCCAGAGTATACACACACTGAACACAAACACTGTTTGTAGTTTAAATAGTTTTTAATCCAGTTAGAGTTTAAGCATTGTCATTCAGTCCATTAAGTCATTCACAGTATTTCCATCCAGTAAGACTCACTAGTATAGTCCAAGTTAAGAGTCCTTGCAATATCTTTATCAGCCGATAAAGATATCTTCTCCTCCTCCGGTTTCACTCTCCAGAGAAACAAACGCTGGATATTCAGTAGAATTACGCAGTAATCAGCAAACAGTAGCAAACAATAACAGTTCAGTCACAGGCACTCACAGTCAGTAATCACAGTTAGTCGCAGCAGCACACAGTTACAGCCAGTAGCACACAGTTACAGCAAGCTTTCCAGCTTCTAATGCTTCCATATATTGTAACTTCTAACCGCACCCTTAATCGGCTAATTGCCTGCTGCATTGTGCTTAAAGTGATAAGCACTTAAACCATGATATCTAAGTTTTATATATTTATTCACCCAAACCATATTTGGTATCAATGTTATACCTAACAGACATTTTTATAAATTTTGTCTTATCTCTTGTGATGCAGTGGGATGCGCCACTGTCAACCACCCATATATCATTCTTCACATCAGAGTTGCTAAACGTGGCTAGTTCAAATGCTTTCTTTGGCTTTTTTATATTCTGGCTTTTTCTCTTTTTGCAGAATCTTGCCAAATGTCCTCTGCCTCCACAATTAAAACACTTTTTAATTGTGTATGCCGTCGAAGATAAATTCTTTTCTTCCAGGTGCTGTACTTTGCTAATCTGGTTTCTTTCAAGCTTTGAAGATAATTTCTCTTCTTTCTTATCTTCTCTCAGCTCGTCACGCTCACGCCTTCTTCTGGCTTCTTCTAGTAGCCTGCCTGTAATCTCGGTTAATGAGAGGCTTTCTTTTGGCAATACCTCTAACGAAGTCACATAGTCATCATAGCTTTGATCTAATGAAGATAATATGATGTAGACTTGTTGCAGTTCATTAAATATAAGCTCTTTTTCTTGCAATTCTTGAAAAAATGCTCTTCATACAGTTTAAATGAACTAACATATCTCCATTCCTCTGAAGATGCGTTCGAAAAAGCTTCCGTGTAAGATTTATATGTGCTCCTACACTGTCCCGAACATAAATCTTCCTGAGGTTCTCCCAGCAGTTTGCAGCATTTTCTTCTCCACGAATATGGACAAGCTGCTGATCACAGAGAGTCAGTCCTATGATGCATAAAGCCTGCTCATTTTTCAGTTTAAAGTCTTGTAACTTTTCTTTATCATCATCATCAGCAGGATCCCAGCTACTCACATCTGGTGGGTTTGCTATAATGTCCCACAAACCTTCTTTACGTAGAAGTAAACTACATTTCATTGACCATGAAACATAGTTTGTTCCGTCCAGCCTGGATATCATGGACAGTTGTGACAAATTTACTTGTGCCATTACTCTTCAGATATTGTGACTATTTTAAACTAATTAAAACAGTTTGTTTTTACAGTAATGTGCAACTCACACCAACTCTCTCTGCTATATCCTGGTTAGTTAGACTATGCTGCTGGGCCCATAACCAATGTTAGTGTTTGGGGATTAACCCTAGCAGAGTATTGCAGCAGTAGTCAAGCCAGGCAGCCAAAACGAGAGCGGAAGGGCCCCAGAGTATACACACACTGAACACAAACACTGTTTGTAGTTTAAATAGTTTTTAATCCATTTAGAGTTTTAAAGCATTGTCATTCAGTCCATTAAGTCATTCACAGTATTTCCATCCAGTAAGACTCACTAGTATAGTCCAAGTTAAGAGTCCTTGCAATATCTTTATCAGCCGATAAAGATATCTTCTCCTCCTCCGGTGTCTCTCTCCAGAGGAACAAACGCTGGATATTCAGCAAGAAGTTCAAACAGTAGAACAGTAGAATTACGCAGTAAATCAGCAAACAGTAGCAAACAACATTCACAGTTAGTCACAGTAAGACACAGTTAGTCGCAGTAACATTTCCAGCTTCTAATGCTTCCTTATATTGTAACTTCTAACCGCACCCTTAATCGGCTAATTGCCTGCAGCATTGTGCTTAAAGTGATAAGCACTTAAACCATGATATCTAAGTTTTATATATTTATTCACCCAAACCATATTTGGTATCAATGTTATACCTAACATAAGGCCACCCTGAACCACGCATTACAGCAGAGCGCATTCCAGCAGTCCAGCACCTCTTGCACTCGTTGGGGGAGGAAAGGTTTTGCAAAGCTCGTTCTCGCAGGCATATCAACAATTGCCGGTTGATTCCGAGACGGCTGAGGCGCAGACTATTGTAACACATAGGGGGGGCTTTAAATGGAACAGATTGCAATTTGGTGTCAGCGTGGCCCCCAGCGTCTTCCAAAGCCTGATGGAACGCCTCCTCCAAGGACTAAAAGGGGTGGTTCCTTATTTTGATGATATATTGATATCGGCCAGAAATAAAAAACAACTAAAGGACCGGCTAAGGGCAGTCTTGCAAAAGTTTAGAGAAGCAGGACTCAAGGTCAAAAAAGAAAAATGCCAACTTGCCACAAATCAGGTCGAGTTCCTAGGATATCTTATTGATGAAGCAGGAATCCACCCCACCGAAAAAGAAATACGAGCGATAAAAGAAGCACCCAGACCCAAAAACAAAACAGACTTGCAGGCATTCTTGGGACTCATTAATTTTTATAATGTATTTTTGCCGCAGAAGGCAACAATAGCGGAACCACTGCATAGACTACTCGATAAAAAAGCCACCTGGCAATGGGGCCGACAAGAAGAAGCCGCATTCCAAAGAATTAAGGACTTGATAACATCCAAATCCGTATTAATCCAATACAGCGACACGCTACCACTGACTGTCACCTGCGACGCTTCACCATTCGGTGTAGGCGCAATACTTAGCCACACACTACCTGATGGCAGAGAGGCACTGATCGCCTTTTATTCCAAAACGCTGTCAAAAGCCGAAAGAAACTACACCCAACTGGACAGAGAAGCCTTGGCTGCTATCTCGGGGGTAAAACGTTTTCACGAATACCTTTATGGTAGGACAGAGCCACCCCAAACATCCTGTCTCCGAGGATGACAAGATGGTCGGAATTTCTTGCAGCCTACAACTACAAGCTCATCTATCGACCAGGCAAAGCCATACCCCACGCCGACGCACTGAGCCGCTCATCTCTACCAGACCACGACGACGACCCAGCTCCCACCACACGCACCCTGCAAATTGAAACAATATCAAACCTGCCCATCACCGCATCGGACATCACAAGGAAACCGCAAAAGACGCACTAATGGCCCGACACCTGAACTGGGTGGGGAGGGGCTGGCCGGAAAACGACAAAAACAAGACGTGTAAACCGTTCAGAACCCGGTAAACTGAGCTGTCAATTGAAAAAGGTTGTATATTGTGGGGGGACAGGGTTGTTGTTCCAAAGAAATTACAGGAAGACGTACTGAACATGTTACATGAGGGACACCCGGGCATGGTAAAAATGAAGTCCCTGGCCAGAAGCTACGTCTGGTGGCCAGGAATAGACAAAGACATTGAAACATGAATAAAAACATGTCATAAATGCCAGACGTCCAGACCTATCCCCCCTTTAGCACTGGTCCTTGACTGGGAGACACCCAGAGGCCCCTGGTCAAGGATCCACATTTGCCGGAACCCACAAAGGGATATACATTTTTAATCATCGTCGATGCCTACTCGAACTGGTTGGAGGTCAGCATCATGAGTTCAACAACGACTGAAGCCGTCACTAAACAACTAAAGAAACTCTTCGCCACGCATGGATTACCAGATGTGTTAGTCTCGGACAATGGCCCACAGTTCACAGCTTTAGCTTTTGAACAATTCCTCGCAGAACAGGGCATACGACATGCCCTGACAGCGCCAGCTCACCTGGCGGCAAATGGACGGGCAAAACGCATGGTTTGTTACATGAAAGAAGCATTAGAAAAACTTGAAGGGGGTGACATGTAAGACAAAATAAATACCATGCTCACCATTCAACATATAACGCCGGGCACGTCAACAAACAAGAGTCCAGCTGAACTTTTAATGGGCAGAAAATTGTGAACATATTTGGACAGACTACACCCCACCTACAACCCAAAACATCAAACCGGACTGCTATTGGACACTGAAGGTCTTGTCAAGGTGGGAGGAGGGCTTTGGGAAGGGAGAAACTTGAAACATTTGCACAGGAATATTCAGATCTTGCCTTGCTTTTACTGCAGCCACTAATCCTTAGCAAAAGAACCTGTCACTTCAACCAAATGGAGTCAAGGGTCTTTCTTTCATAGGCACCTAGCTGGGGCAGGTCTGACACATAGCTGCCTTTTCCCCCCTTGCTCCTCATTAACAAAACCCCTAATGACATGGAAAGAATTTCTATGTCTTTCTCTCCACTTTACATCTTAACCCTGCCACATGCAGGCAGTCCTCAACGTATGACCACAGTTGAGCCCAGCATTTCTGATACTAAGCTGAGACATTTGTTACGTGAGTTTTGCCCCGTTTTACAACTTTTCTTGCCACACTTGTTAAGTGAAATTACTGCAGTTGTTAAATGGATAAGACAGTTATTAAGTGAATCTGGCTTCCCCATTGACTTTGCTCGTCAAAAGGTCGGAAAAGGGGATCATGTGGCCCCCCCAGGACACTGCAACCCATGATAAATGTGAGTTGTCCAGCATCTGAATGTGAATCACATGACCATGGGGATGTGTTGTGGTTCGCCGGCAGCAGGTGTGGACGGCTGAGGTCTCGGAGAGCAAAGACTCAGATGAGGGGCCTGCGTGTGATGCAGGGATGGGGCCAGGACTTTCAGAGAGTGGAGTGCTGCCTTCAGACATTGTGGAGGCTGGCAGCAGTGATGAAGAGCACCCCGAGGAGCCTGTGCCAAGTGCACGTGCGGGCAGGGCTGCTTGAAGGAAAGACTCGGGAGTATGGTTGCAAGGTAATGGCCCCTCCCTGAGGTGATAAAAGCCAGCTGAGAAACCGTAGTTCTTTGCAGAAGGCAAAGCGGTTCTCTGACGTTAGGAGTATCTGAGTTGGTGTTTGGAGACTCTTTGTGTTGGAATTATTGCTTAGTAACTTTATCTGGTGTTCTTGGCAGCCTTGCAAAACCTTGGCAAGGCTCTTTCTTATCGGAGCTAATTGGTTTGAAGCAGCCTTTTATGCGTGAAGGAACGGGATTCGTAAAGAAACATTAAAAGGTTTTGCTGTTACCTTTGTCTCGTGTTTGCTTCCTTGGAACCAGGTTTGGGTCAGAACAGGATGCCACAATGGTCATAACTGTGAAAAGGGGTAATAGGTCACTTTTTTAGTGCAACTAGTTGTAACTTTGAACGGTCACTAAATGAACTATTGTAAGTCGACAACTGCCTCTATGCTAGCAGTGGTCATAGATACAGTAAGGTGCTAAATGTGACCAAATATGACCATTTTGCCTCCTACAAATGTACCTAGTGGGTTCTATATCACACCCAGCATAGCTTAGCTAAAATTATTTTTCCTAAGGCTCAATCCCACACTCCATCTAATCTTTTGTCCTTAATTCCGCCTCCCACCCTCCTAATTTGCACAGTGACATAGCACCCATTTTGCAATCTACAAGGATTTAGAGGAGCCATTCCATCCTTCTTCAGAAGGAGCCAAGAATACCATGCAAATGGTGAGAGTTGGCACTGGCTTGCCAAGGAAAACCCATGGGAACATCAAGTGCTTTTTACAATGCCAAACCAGATAAAGATTCCCAGTAAAACAAATCAAGTCCCCAAACCTTGGATGTGCTGCGTCTTTCTCGGGGTTTCAGATACAGACACATTAACAGAGTTGTAAGGTCCATGTAGGTCTTCTCGTCCAGGGGTTGCCAACCTTTTGGACCTCAGGGACCACCAAACTCATAATTTTAAATCCCGTGGACCACTAATATGAATTTTGACTGACGATGGCTTGTTGACGTTGGTGGGAAAGTCGGTCCCATATTCCAGAGCTTCAGTAGTCACAGGACTGGCCCTTTGGTCATCCTGGAGCAGCTGCTCCTCCACCCGGGTGCACCGGCCTGCCATGGACTGGAGGAGCTGCTCCAGGATGACCAAAGGGCCAGTCTTGTGACTAGAGCTCTGGAATATGGGACTGACTTTCCCACCCACGTCAGCAAACCATCCTGGGGTGGATTTCCCTCCCCTGCTGTTGATCTTACCTTCCAATTCCAGCTTGCGTGGCTCTACTCAAGGTAAGATTTGTGCTCAGCCGAAGGGTGGGGGCCAGTGGGTGGTGCAGCCTTTGTGTTCCCACACAGCCTGTATTAATTGCTTTGGGGGGAGTGCTTTGGGGAGGGGGACATTTCTCTGCGGACCACCAAAATGTTCTTGCGGACCACCAGTGTCCCCGGCCCACTGGTTGGTGACCACTGATCTAATCCAACCAGGGATGGGCTGCTGGGGGTTTGCAGGGGTTTGGGACATCCTCTAGCTAAGATTCTGTGCACTTCGCAGAACCCCCAAATCCCACTCCTGGATGGCCTCGCCCACCCCACCCAGCCCTTCCCTCCCCGGAGTCCCCACGTGGCCTGTTTTGGATTCAGGTAAGTGCAGGGCGCACACAGAGGCTCAGGGAAGGTGAAAAATGGGCCTCCTCATTATAAGGTTAAGTGGAAGAAATGGCGGGTCTAGACAGGATTCAATTAGATTAACAGAGTTGGAAGGGACCTTGTAGATCATCTAGTCGCACCAACGTGCCTACCGTCCCTGTCCTATTGTTTCTTTTATTTTTCTTATATGTATCCATGTATTCATAACTATGTTTTAACTTATACCTATTATCTTTTAAGCAATTGACAAACCAAATAAAATAACAATAAATAAATAAATAAATAAAAACCCCACCCAAGCAGGAGACCCTATACCTGTGATGGCAAACCTATGGCACGCTGCCAGAAGTGGTATGCAGAACCATCTCTTTGGGCATGCCAACCATCGCCCACTGCTCTTCCGGGTTCCGGCCAGCTGATCTTTTTGTGTGCGAGAGCACCAGAAACCGGAAGAGCAGCTCCCCAGTGCACATGCGCATGCCAGCCAACTGGTATTCGTGCACGCATGCTTGCTGGTCAGCTGGCCTTCGCATGTGTGGGAGCACACCCTGACACGCAGGCACACACTGGCAAACTGGTCTTCCCATGCGCATGCATGTTATAAACCAGAAAACCAGGTGGCTGGCACGCATGCATGCGCCAGGAAGCTGAGCTTCCGGTTTCCGGCGCTCCCCCCATGGTGTGCTAGGGAGCTGCTATTCTGGTTTGCAGTGTGCAGACTCCCATTTCGGCACTCAGTGCCAAAAAAGGTTTGCCACCACTGCTCTACACCATTTCTGACAAATGGCAGTCCAATCTCTTCTTCAAAGTCTCCAGTGATGAAGCTCCCATGACTTGTGAAGGCAACTTCTGTTCCATTGGTTGATTGTTCTCACTGTCAGAAAAGTTCTCCTTATTTCTAGATTGAATCTTTCCTTGTTCAGTTTCTGTTCTGTATTAACATACTTGTAATCCTGTGTTCTGATTGGTTCTCTAATACTGCTTGCTGATTGGGCCATTTGCCCTACTCTGATTGGGCCATATGGCTACCTGGTGATTGGTCCACCTGGACGGCGGGAGATCCAAGGAGCCATCATTGGCCGTGAACCGCGAGCAGCCGCTATAAAAGAGGCTGCCGCGGCTCCGCAATTTGAACAGGTTCTAAGAACGAAATAAAGAGCTGAAAGTCACACTGGTCTCCAGTCTTTTTCCTGCGACTTAACAGTTTCCATCCATTGTTCTTTGTCTGGTGCCTTAGAAAAGAGCTCGATTCCCTCCTCTCTGTGGCAGCTCCTCAAATATTGGAAGACTGCTATTCTGCAACGAGTAGAGGAGTGGAGAACTCTTCTTGTGAAATATTTCTGGACTTTCTCAACTGTGCTAATATCAGATATGTAATGAGGGTTCCAGACTGATGAGCTGTATTCAAGTATTGGTGTAGCAAATGTTTTGTATGCTCTAGTTAGTAGTGTGATATTACCAGAGAAAAAGCTACGTAAGATTAGGTTAACAACTCTTAATGCCTTTTTTGGCTATGTAGTTGCAGTGGGCTCTAGCACTTAGATCATTAGAGATGAGAACTCCAAGATCCTTGACAGAGTTTGGATTATTAACAAGGTCATGACTATTCAGCTTGCATTTTATTTTCTGATATTTTTTTTTGCCAATATGTAAGACAGAGCATTTATTTGTTGAGATTTGAAGTTGCCAATTGAAATTGCTATCCTGTCTCCCCTGATCATTCTCTTCACTAGACTAGCCAGGCCCAGTTCTTGCAACCATTCTTCATATGTTTTGCTCTTCTCTGCACTTTTTCTAGAATCTCAACATCTTTTTATAGTGTAGTGACCAAAACTGGATGCAGTATTCTAGGCCTTGTCTTTCCTGACCAATAAGAGATGACTTCTCTAACACCGGTGTGGCTTCTGTGGAAGATTAAGCTGGCAGAAGTTGTGACTCCCCCAACGCTGAAAGTTTTTAAGGAGAAATTGGACAGCCATTTGTCTGAATTGGTATAGGATTTCCTACCTGGGCAGGAGGTTGACTAGAAGACCTCCAAGGTCCTTTCCAACTCAGTTATTCTGTGACAGGTATTCCTCGACTTACAACCACAACTGAGCCCCAAATTTCCATTGTTAAGAGAGACATGGGTTAAGTGAGCTTTGGCCCAATTTTTACAACCTTTCTGGACACCGTTGTTAAGTGAATTGCTGCAGTTGTTAAGTTAGGAACATGGTTAAGTGAATCTGGCTTTCCCCAGGGATTTTGCTTGTCAGAAGGTTGAAAATGATGGGGGGGATGTAAATGACTCCAGGGCGCTGCAATAGTCCTAAATATGAGTCAGTTGCCAAGTGTCTGAATTTTGATCCCATGGCCATGGGGATGCTGCAATGGTCATATATGTGAAAAATGGTCATATGTCACTTTTTTCAGTGCCGCTGAAACTTTGAACAGTCACTAAATGAACTGTGGTAAGTCGAGGTCTATCTGTATCTACTTCCAAAGTGGCGTCTTCCATACCTTAATTTCTTTACTTCTAAATATGTTATCCCATCATTTGATCAGGAAGAAGCTAATAAAATTTATTTTGGAATTAAAAGGAAAAATTGGTCGCATAGAAAACCAAGAACTAACAAATAAGTTCCATAAGGAAGGGATGAGCACTGAAGAATAGATGCTTTTTGAATGGTGGAATTGGAGAATAGGATAGGATAGGATAGGATAGGGATAGGGAAGGACGAGGCACGATAACAAAGTTGGAAGGGATCTTGTAGGTCATCTAATCCAATCCACCCCATGCCCAAGCAGGAGACCCTACATCATTTAGAGAGATGGCAGTCCAGTCTCGAAAGTCTCCAGGGATGAAGCTCCCACACCTTCTGAGGGCAACTTCTGTTCCATGGGTTGATTGTTCTCCCTGTCAGAAAATGTCTCCTTATTTCCATGTTGAATCTCTCCTTCATCAGTTTCCATCCATTGCTTCTTATTCTGCTTTCAGGTGCTTTGGGGTATATGTTAACCCCCCACTTTTTGTGGCAGCCCCTCAAATATTGGAAGATTGCTTTCATGTCACTAAGGAGTCCCTTGGACCTCAAGGAGACCAGAACAGTGAATCCTGAAGAAAACCAACCCTGACTATTCTTTAGAAGGACAGAAACTGAAGCTCAAATACTGTGGTCATGAAATGAGAAGAGATGACTCCTTAGGAAAAAACCCTAATGTTGGGAAAGATGGAAGGCAGGAAAAGGGGATGGCAGAGGATAGATGGGTAGATGGTATCATCGACGCAATGAACATGAATTTGGGCAAACAGAGAGAGACGAGAGAAGAGTCGGACATGGCTTAGCATCTATACAACACACATTACATAAATTAGAGAAAACATAAAGAATATTAATCAAGTAAGAAACTAACCAAGGAGAGAAGCAACTTAGAATTAAGGAGAAATTTCCTGACAGTAGAGAACAATTAATCAGTGGAACAACTTGCCTCCAGAAGTTGTGAATTCTCCAACACTGGAAGTTTTAAAAAAGAATCTGGGCAGCCATTTGTGGTGTAGGGCTTCCTGCCTGAGCAGGGGTTGGACTAGAAGACCTCCAAAGTCCCTTTCAACTCTGTTGTTCTATTCTATTCGAAAGTCAGCAAAATTACTAATTACCAGTAAAATTACAGTGTTTCTCACAAAATAAGGCCAGGCCTTATTTTTTTTTGACCCCCGAAAAAATGGCTAGGTCGTCTTTTCGGGGGTGACTTAATCCCCCCCCCCTTGCATCCTCGGGCGAGCAGGCGGCGACGGCTTGGATGTTGACCTCAGCATTGGTGGGGCACTTCGTATTGGGACACCTTCCGCCACCGTTGCTTTCCGTTCTCCCCGTGCTGCCGCAGCGTTTAGAGCAATGCCACGGTGTTTGGCGCAGCCATGCGCGGCCAGCCAGGGCTCCTCCCTGCAAACGGAGCCCAGTGGAGACACTCGGCTTCAGGCACTCCTGTCGCCGCCTTCCCGGGTATCGTTCGAAGGCAAAGCCTATTCTTTTAAAAACGACGCCCTACTACCAGTACGACAAAGCCTCCCCTGCCCAAGAGGGCAGCCCAACCCCATATGGGGAGGTGAATCTCCCAGGGCCACAGCGCAGGATCGGCCCACCCCAGGAGAAGCGTCCAGCCGCCATCTACCTCGTGTTGTTTCCAATGCAAGCTACACAAGCCTTCTGTTCCCGCAGGCCATGTGGGTGGTGCAGGCGGTGCAGTTCCCACAGCCTGGATTAATTGCTTTGGGGATGAAATTTCTCTGCGGACCACCAAAATTTTCTCACAGACCACCAGTGGTCCCTGGCCCACTGGTTGGGGACCACTGAATTAAAGAGCTCAGATTCCTGCTATTTCTAAACCCTCCTCCCCCCCCCCACACAAGTTTTGTCCTTCTCTATCATAGCCACATTGAGATGGGTAGCATTTAAGTTTCGTAATAAATAAGTAAATAATAGCTTGTGGATATATTTTTCTTAATCAAATCTCAAAATCAGTACATTTTAAAACTGCAAACTCCAGTCAAGCTCTGTTTGAGTGTGGAATCGATAGTTCATGGTAGTTCATGGTTGCTTCAGGCAGACACTTAATAAACATAACTATTCCCAAAAAGATTTCATTACAAACCGATTTCCTAATCTGCCAGATCAAGATCAGACTTTGCGACTTCAGATCAGACACTGAGAAAAGAGGTGTTTTGATGATGAAACATCAAACTTGAACAGACAATAATCATCTAGTGATTTTTCAGGCATCATTTTTGCCAGTGGTAATGTATGGAAGCAACATCGGAGAATCAAGTTTCTCAGCCAAGGAAAATCAGGCCTGGAGCACAGGATCCAAGAAGAGGCTTTGCATTTGATTGAGGTCTTTGACAGCACTGAAGGTAAAACTGGGAAGCCATTTTAAAAATAGAATAATAAAAGAACTTAGAGAAGGCAGCCCAAAGTCTGCTTCATTTGCCACTAAACCAGGCTATCTTAATTTTGGGAGCAGGGTTGCTTTGACACTGCATATAAATCAAGCAAAATAATTACTTCTATGAATGAACAAATTATAATTTGATGGGTTGAAACCAAGCAAAATATGTGAGTTGGAATTAAACGGAAATTTGCTTTTTTAAAAAAGTAAGATTTGTATAATATTTATAGCTGATGAATGAACTTTCAATAAAAATACAGGGCAGCCCATGGAACCTTCTTTCCACATCATTCTTGCTGTTTCCAATGTGATCTGTGCTCTCCTTTTTTGGCTATCAATTCTCCAAAGATGATGAAATCTCCAAAGATGATGAAACTAATCAAAAGTACCGAATTTATACTTCAAATTGGAGGAAGCATCTGGCACACTGTAAGTACAGTAAGCTCTTTCTAGAAATTTCCCCATCGCCCCAGTTGTCAAATCAGAATGTCCAAGAAATGGTGCATGTTAAATTCTGGGCATGGGTACAAGGAACGGAGACGAGTCAGAGAACTAGTGAACTTCAACTCTTTATTAAGGATTAAGAACAGAGCGTGAAAAACCTGGGGCAGCAGTAACCCTTTTATAGAGCTGGCTGCTGACCCGTTAACCAATGACTTGTGTCCAAATGCTTAACTTTTGCCCAATGAGAGATGTTAAACTAATAGCCAATCAGGTTGCTCCGTAAGGACCAATCCCTGTTCGCTATCCATGGGCCAATCAAAGGTGCAGGATTACAAGCCTGCTTATCATGAGGTTGATAAGTTTTATTAAATAGTTTTTATTAGTTCATAACACCCCTCCCCCCTAGGTTCCATTTGAGGGGTGCGGTAACATACTTGCGTAGATATGCAGGTCGTTTTACCTGCCTGTTTGATTTTCGCAGTTCCACCGGTTTTTGTCTGCAGTCCAATTCCGGTGGAACGCTTTCAAGGTTTCCTGGTACGGCTAGTTCCGTTTCTGCGTGGGAGGACTCGGCACAGCTCTCGTTGTTGTTATCCCAGTCTCCTAGGCTTACTTCCGGGTCCCGTGGGCTTGCCTCCCTCATGCTATTTCTGGGCGGAGATACCACCCCGCTCCCTGATTCTTCTTCAGGTTGCGGGTTTCTTCGGTTAGGTTGCTGGGCCCCTGTGGTTACGTCGTCATCTATTCCATTTTTGGCCTCCTCGATATCCCCTCCCCACTTAGTTTGTGAATGAGGGAAGTCACGGAAGGTGGGTACCAATCTGGATCGAAGTTGATCTATATGGCGTTTCCATGCTCTCCCGTCATTAGTTTGTAGGCGGTAGGATCTGGGGCCGGTGGGTTGGGTAATAGTTGCAGGGACCCATAATGGGTTGCCAGAAAAGTTTTTAGCAAACACCAAGTCGCCTACCTGGAATTCGCGGCATTTCCCGCTAGATCCGAAGGGATTTTCTGGTGAATAAGAAGGATGGAGGCGGTCGAGGTGACAGCGAAGTCTCCGCCCCATTAGCAGTTCGGCAGGCGTCTTATTCGTGATGCTGTGTGGGGTGATGTGTTGGAGCAGGAGTATTCGGTTGAGTTTGTCATCGATGTCCCCATAGTCCATTTTATGTAGGTTTTTTTTGACAAATTGTATCATTCGCTCCGCCCTTCCGTTAGCCACAGGGTGCGCTGGCGAGGTGAGCGCGTGGCGGATGCCCCGGTCCGCTAGGTACTGTTCAAAAGCTAGGGCCGTGAACTGGGGCCCGTTATCAGAAACTAAAACGTCTGGTAACCCATGCGTTGCGAATAATTTATTCAGTTTATTAATGACTGACTCTGTTGTGGTTGTCTTCATCTTCTGGATTTCTAGCCAGTTTGAATAGGCGTCAACTGTTAATAAAAACGTGTGTCCTTTGGTGGGTCCTGTTAGGGATAACATTGTTTACCCTAACTGGTTTGGGTAAAAATAATAAATATGGTATCATGGTTTGTTAGTTAAAGTGTGTGTAACTTTAACTGCAGGAATGTAATTAAGGGTGTGGTTGTAAAAGCACTATATATGAAGCGAGGCAAATGCAGCTCGTTCTCTCTCTGGCTTACTGATGGATGGATTGATGACTGCGTTCTTGCTGAAACGGTGAGTGAAACAGGAGTGTTGATATTTTTCTCAACGGAGAGAAGATAAGATTGGACTGATTTATTGTAAGTGAACTGACATTGGCTATTCAACACGGACTTTGCAAATAGAATATCCCTGACAAGACTTGACTGAAATTGATATATGACTAATGGACCGTTTGTTTGACTATGCTATAATTCTTAAATGGAATAAACTATATTTTTGATAGCACAAGCGTATCTGTATTTTTACTGCGTGTTAACTAGAAAACTTATCTCACACATTTACCTGTCTTCCTATCTGACTTCGCTGTACATTCTGTTTAGTTTGTTTTCCTTAACACCCGTTGGGGAATCCAGGCTTAACACTGGTTATGGGCCCAGAGAGACTGCAAAGTCAGTTTAACTAGGATAAAAACAGGTTTATGTAAAAAGTGAGATTTTTGTGTTGTTACATGTTACAATAAACAGATAGCTGTGTTTTATCAATTATAGTTTTATATCCATATAGTGAAACATGGCACAAGTCAGTCTACAAAGTTTGTCCCTTATATCCAAGCTGGATGGAACAAACTATGTTTCATGGTCTATGAAATGTAGTCTACTTCTACGAAGAGAAGGTCTGTGGAACATAATTGAAAACCCACCAAACGTAGAAGAATGGGATCCTGAAGATGAGGAAGATAGTAAAAAGATAGAAGAATTTAAACAGAAAAATGAACAAGCACTTTGCATCATAGGACTAACATTAACTGATCAGCAGCTTGTTCATATACGTGGAGAGCAAACAGCTGTTGGGTGTTGGCAAAAACTGAGGAGGATTTATGTTCGAGATAACGTTGGTGCTCACATAAATCTAACACGGAAGCTTTTCTGCACGTATCTCCAAAAGAATGGTGATATGCTGAGTCATTTGAATACTATGAAAAGCAATTTTCAAGAACTGCACGAGAAGGAGTTAATTTTCTCTGAACTGCACCAGGTCTACATAATTCTATCTTCATTAGACGAAAGCTTTGATGACTACGTAACTTCCCTTGAAATATTGCCTAAAGAAAGCCTAACTTTAACTGATATCACTGGCAGATTGATTGAAGAGGCCAGAAGAAGACTTGAAAGAGATCAGTTAAGGAGGGAGCAACCTCAAAAAGAAAACAATGAATCTCCTACTGCATATGCAATTAAAAAGTGTTTTAATTGTGGAGGGAGAGGACATTTTGCAAGATTTTGTAAGAAACCAAAGCGCCAGAATGCAAGCCAGAATGCTATAAGCCATCAAAGAAGAAATAAGAATTATGAGTTAGCCATGTATAGTAATGGAGTTGTAAAAAATAATTTATGGGTGGTTGACAGTGGTGCGTCCCACTGTATTACAAATGATAACAAAAAATTTGTAAAAATGTCCATGATTTCACAACATATCTCATTGGCAAACGGATGGAAAATTAAAGCAAAAGGTGAAGGTATTGCACATTGTTCTTATATAAATGAGAACGTAAAAATGTTATATGTACCTCAACTTAAATTTAATTTGCTTTCTGTTAGAATGTTGGTTAGATTAGGATACATAGTTACCTTTAGGGGAGATACTTGTTTAATTGAAAAAGAAGGTAAGAAAATTACTGCATCTTTAAGAGGTGACTTATATGTGTTAAATGATAATGGTTTAAAAGTGGCTAACACAGTTTATGATAATAGAAAACCTCATGATGAATGTATTCACTTGTTACACAGACGGCTAGGTCATTTAAATTTTAAAATGATTAAGAGAACTGTTCAACTATCTAAAGGAATAAGTTTGAAACCTTGTAATAAGTATTTGCAATGTTCTGCTTGTAATCAAAACAAAAGCAAAGTTATACCGGCAAATAGAGTTGATGGATTTACAACCAAAGAGCCTTTAGAGGTAGTATTTGCCGATATAATAGGTCCTAAAAAGCCAAGTGTAGGTGGTGCTAGATACATATTAAGCATAATGGACCACTATTCTAGGTATGGTTTCTGTTTTCTAATGAAGAGAAAAACTGAAACGTATACAAATTTCTTTAATTGGTTAAAATTTGCAGAGAGGAAAACTAAAAAGAAATTAGTAACTCTTATAACAGATAATGGTACGGAATTTACAAATAATAAATTCCAGAGTAGACTTAGAATGGCAGGTATTCAACATAAAAAGTCTGCACCATATAGGCCTCAACATAATGCATTTATAGAGAGACGAGGCCAAACACTACAATCAATGGGAAGGACAATGTTATCTGATTCTGGATTACCTGACAATTTGTGGGGAGAAGCTATAATGTGTGGTAATCACATATTAAACAATGTTGTTAATTCAACAACAGGTGAATTACCATTCACTCTGTGGCATGGTAGGAAACCTGATTTGAGTTATATTCACACATTTGGTGCACCAGCATGGGTACATATCCCTACACAACTCAGGCACAAAGGACAACATAGAGCTAAAAGATTAATTTTTGTTGGATATCAAGCAAACCATAGATCTTATAGATTCTGGGAACCAGGTACATCTAGAGTATACTGCAGTGCTAGTGCACAATTCCTAGAACATATAGGATGGAATAGATTAGAGCAGGATTCAGATAATGATGTTATTATAGAATCCTATAAGAGGCAGAAAGATAAGACTAGTTATAAGAAAAGTCCAATTAAAGAAGAAGTCCATGAAGAGCAAATAGAACCAGATCAAGAGGAAAAAATTGATCAAGAAGAGATAGATAGTCAAGAACAGGAAATAAAGGAAAGTCCACCTGTAAGTCCTGTTATACCTAGACGTACAATGCGTATAACTAGACCACCTGAAAGATATCAGGCAAGTATTGTTTGCCAAGTAAATAAAGTTCCTACTAGCATAGATGAACTTAAGATGTATCCTGCTAAGGATCAGGAGAATTGGCAAAAGGCAATGGAAAAAGAGTTAAATTCATTAAAGGAAATGAAGGTTTATGAAGAAACCAAATTACCTCCAGGAGAAAAATCCATTGGGTGCAAATGGATATTCAAAGTAAAGACAGGAAATAATGGGAAAGTAACTTATAAAGCTAGGTTAGTAGCACAAGGATTTAACCAAAATGTATTTGATTATGATGAGGTATTTGCACCAAATCTTAAGGCTACAACTTTAAGAGCAGCTTTAGTGTGGGCAGCTAAGAATAATTATATTGTTAACCATTTAGACGTAGAAACTGCATATCTGCATGCACCATTGCAGCATACAATATATTTGAAAAAACCAGTTGGTATAAATGATAATAAAGTAAATAGCAATGATTGTTGGAAACTCAAGAAGAGTTTATATGGATTGAAACAATCTGGCTATGAATGGAACCAATATATTGTGAAAGAATTAAACAATATAGGGTTTAAATCTGGTTTAGCAGATCCATGTATGTTTAAAAGAGAAAATAATGGAACGGTGTCATTATTGTTATTATTTACAGATGATATTGCTTTGATTACTAAGACCAATAATGAAGCTACTGAGATTATTTCATTATTAGCCAAAAGGATAAAATTAAAGCATTTAGGTGAAATTAAAAAGTACCTAGGATTGACAATTAACAAAACCACAAAAGGATTTAAGATATCTCAAGAGGATAAAATTTGCCAATTAATTAAATTGTATAAAATGGAACTTTGTAAGCCTGCAAAGACTCCAATGAGTCAGGAAATTTGCAAAAATGATGCTCAAAGTCCCAAATTTGATAAGACCATATATCAATCTTTGATTGGTAGCTTATCATATATAAGCAATTGGTCTAGGCCAGATATAGCTTATAGTGTTAATCAGCTGGCACGATTTAATAATGATCCACATCAATGTCATTGGCAAGCATTAAAGAGAATTTTAAGATATCTTAAAGGAACAATGCACCATGCATTGTATCTAGAGCCAAAAGGTGATTTGAATCTTAGTGCCTATGCAGATGCAAGTTTTGCAACTGACATAAATACTAGAAAATCAACATCTGGGATGGCTATATTACTTGGTAAGACACTAATAGGGTGGAGGTCAATCAGACAACAGCATATTAGCTTGTCAACGATGGAAGCAGAATTTTCATGTCTGTCATTACTATGCACTGACTTAATTCTGTACAAACAGTTATTATTAGACATGGGTATAACTGTTAAAGATTCTATTATTGTGTACGAGGACAACCAGGCAGCTATACAGTTAGCTACTAATATTGCTGTAAAGACTAGATCAAAACATACTGATTTAAGATACTTAAATGTTAGAGAATCTGTGAAAAATGGTCTAATTAAACTAGAGTACTGCATGACGGAAGAAAATATTGCAGACCAGTTTACAAAAGCTCAAGGTGTTGTAAAATTTAAAGAGAGTTGTAACAATTATGATTTAAAGGTGTAAATGGTTATATTATTGTAATATTATTATTATTACCCAAAAGGGGAGAATGTTAGGGATAACATTGTTTACCCTAACTGGTTTGGGTAAAAATAATAAATATGGTATCATGGTTTGTTAGTTAAAGTGTGTGTAACTTTAACTGCAGGAATGTAATTAAGGGTGTGGTTGTAAAAGCACTATATATGAAGCGAGGCAAATGCAGCTCGTTCTCTCTCTGGCTTACTGATGGATGGATTGATGACTGCGTTCTTGCTGAAACGGGGAGTGAAACAGGAGTGTTGATATTTTTCTCAACGGAGAGAAGATAAGATTGGACTGATTTATTGTAAGTGAACTGACATTGGCTATTCAACACGGACTTTGCAAATAGAATATCCCTGACAAGACTTGACTGAAATTGATATATGACTAATGGACCGTTTGTTTGACTATGCTATAATTCTTAAATGGAATAAACTATATTTTTGATAGCACAAGCGTATCTGTATTTTTACTGCGTGTTAACTAGAAAATTTATCTCACACATTTACCTGTCTTCCTATCTGACTTCGCTGTACATTCTGTTTAGTTTGTTTTCCTTAACACCCGTTGGGGAATCCAGGCTTAACAGGTCCCGCAAAATCAACGTGGATATGGGACCACGGACCCCGAGGGGTTTCCCACTCGGTTGGCGTCGCTTTAGGTGGGGCGTTGCTAACGTCTTGGCACTTTTGGCACGTGGTTACCCAGGCTGCAATATGCTTATTGATGCCCGGCCACCACGCATAGCTTCGTGCGAGCGCCTTCATGCGCATGATGCCCGGATGTCCCTCGTGTAATACTTTTAAAACAGTCTGTTGTAGCCTCTCTGGGACAACTACTCTATCCCCCCAGAGAACGCAACCTCTCTGGGAGAAAAGCTCTGTCTGTCGATTCTTGAATGGTGCGAAATCGTCGTGGAGTTGGTCGGCTGGCCATCCTCGTTCGACCCAGCTGAGGACTCGCGCCAGGACAGGATCCCGTTTTGTCTCGATCGCGATGTCTCTCGCTGTTAGTGGTGGCGAGTGCAGCGTCTCAATTTGGAGCGTCGTGAGGGTTGGAGCTGGGTCATTGACGGTTTCCAGAAGTGGGGAACGGCTTAACGCATCAGCGTGGGGAATGGCTTTCCCCGGGCGATGTTGCAACAAATAATTGTAGGCAGCTAGGAACTCAGACCAACGAGTCATTCTTGGCGATAATATATAGGGCGTTGGCTTGTCTCCCGCTATAATACCAAGCAATGGTTTGTGATCTGTGACTATCGTAAATGCTCGTCCATACACGTATTCGTGAAAGCGCTTCACAGCAGACACAACAGCAAGGGCCTCTTTATCGAGTTGGCTATAGTTCCTTTCGGCCTTTGATAATATTCGTGAGAAGAACGCAATAGGTGCTTCATTTCCGTTTGGTAGTACATGGCTTAAGATTGCTCCCACTCCAAACGGTGAAGCATCGCAAGTAATAGTTAAGGGTAAAGTCTCGTTGTACTGCATCAAAACAGCATCGGAGGTTAGTAAGTCTTTCACTTGTTGGAAGGCGCGTTCCTCTCAATGTCCCCAGACCCAGGTTGCTCTTTTATCAAGAAGTCTGTGTAAGGGCTCCGCTACAGTCGCCTTCTGGGGCAAGAAAATGTTGTAGAAGTTAATGAGCCCCAGAAAGGCTTGGAGATCTGTTCTATTTTTAGGCGTTGGGGCGTTTTTAATCGCTTTGAGCTTGTTATCAGTGGGATGGATTCCTTGACTATCGAGAAGGTATCCCAGGAACTCCACCCTCTCAGTACACAGTTGACATTTATTTTTTTTAACCTTCAGGCCGGCGTCTTTAAATTTCCTTAGAACCATTCTGAGACACTTTTCTAAGATGTCTCTATTAGGGGCGGCGATTAAAACATCATCAAAATATGGCACAACCCCTTTTATGCCTTGTAAAAGTCTCTCCATTAAACTTTGAAAAATTCCCGGAGCTATGCTCACTCCGAATTGGAGTCTATTGCACTTAAAAGCGCCTCTATGCATCACGATAGTTTGTGCTTCCGCAGTTTCCGCATCTACGGGCAACTGTTGGTACGCTTGCGCTAAATCCAATTTAGCGAATATCTTCCCACCACCCAGGGAGTGGAGAAGGTGTTGAACCACCGGCACCGGGTAAGCACTTTGCTGAAGTGCGTGGTTCAAAGTGGCCCGATAATCCCCACAAATTCTTAACAATCCATCTGGTTTAATGGGTGTTACAATTGGGGTTTCCCAACGGGCGTGGTCGGTTGGTTCTAAAACGCCCTGGGCTATTAATTTATCGAGTTGCTCGTCGATCTTTGGTTTTAGTGCAAAAGGCACCCGACGAGGCTTAAGGCGGATGGGAGCTACTTCAGGGTTGAGGTTAAACGATATTGGGGTCCCCTTGTACTTGCCTAGCTCGTCTGAAAAAACGTCCTGGAATTCTTGGACGAGAGACTCCTCCCAGTCGTTGCTCTCAGCTCGGTGGACGCCGGCTACCTCGATCCCGAGCGGGCGAACCATTGTAGGCCTAATAAGCTAGGCCGGTCACGGTCGACGACGGTCAGTGGTAGTGATATGATACGATTCTTGAAGGAGACTTGGACTTGGCTGGAACCGACGACCGGGATTCTGTTGCCCTGGTAATCCTTGAGTATGATTCTTTGGGGGCTGAGGTCCTGACGACGGATGGCCGGGATCAGTTGTTTGAAGGTCTTCCAGGAAACCATCGAGAGAGACGACCCCAAGTCGACTTCCATCACGCAGGGTTGGTTCTCGATAGCGACCTTCACTCGGATCTTTCTTGCATCTAAGGATGTAGCGTGGCCGATGGTAATGGTTTGGTGTGCCTCTTCTCGTCTCGTTGAAGTGGCAGGTGTTTTATTTCTGTAGGAGTGGTTGTTCCATTGGTGGTTCTGGTGGTTTTGATTCGCAGGAACGAATCCCGAAGACTGGCTGCAGTTATTCTCCCTGCGCTTTGGACTGGACCCTCGCTTGCTTCTGCAGACCTTTGCAATGTGGCCTCTTTTTCCACAGGAACGGCAGAGTGCGTCGAGGAATTTGCAATCGGATCGTGAGTGGTTTGCCCCACAACCCGAGCATTGTCGCGGGAATCGTTGGTTTTGTTGGTCTCGTTTGGACCGGAGTCGGTTGACCTCTTCCTCATCACTTTCTGATGGGGATTCCAGGTCTTCATGGTGCGCCGTTGTTGAGTGCCTCTCGGGGCAAGGCGAGGTGTCATTCGCGAGTTGACGGAGCGGTGCGTTGGTGCGGCACATTCGAGCGGCCGACTTCCTGGTTGCTTCTGCTGCAGTAGCGTCTGCGATGGCATCGGCAAGATCGATGTCCCCTTTGGCCATGATCTTGCTCTGCACCGTCGTGTCATCTAATCCCAGAACTATGCGGTCTCGCAAAGCTTCTTCGAGGTTGGAGAACCCACAGAGGCCTCCCAAGTTCCGGAGGTCAGCGATGTAGTCTGCAAGACTTTCGCTTTTCCGTTGGTCCCTCTGGTAAAATTCGTGCCTTCGGACAAGTGTGGGCACTGCGGGTGCATAGTGGGCCCGTAGGAGGGGAGCGAGGGCGTCCCAGTCCATTGATTTCACCTCAGCCGGTTTTGCAAGTGATTTCGCCATCTTAAATACGGCCGGCCCGCAATGGGTCAGGAATATTGCTCGTTTCTTGTTGGTTGTCACGTCCTTTAAGTTATTGGTCTCCAGAAACATCTGGAACCGATCCATATACGAGTCCCAGTCTTCGTTTGCCGGGTCAAATGGAGCGGGTGGTATAGCACCGCTGGCCATATTGCCATCGTTGGTGCGCGTTTTAGCCACGTGCTCTATTTGGCGCTCTTTAGTGTTCAGTCAGCTCTATCGTCTCCGCATCCCACCCTCGTCGCCAGTGTTAAATTCTGGGCATGGGTGCAAGGAACGGAGACGAGTCAGAGAACTAGTGAACTTCAACTCTTTATTAAGGATTAAGAACAGAGCGTGAAAAACCTGGGGCAGCAGTAGCCCTTTTATAGAGCTGACTGCTGACCCGTTAACCAATGACTTGTGTCCAAATGCTTAACTTTTGCCCAATGAAAGATGTTAAACTAATAGCCAATCAGGTTGCTCCGTAAGGACCAATCCCTGTTCGCTATCCATGGGCCAAGCAAAGGTGCAGGATTACAAGCCTGCTTATCATGAGGTTGATAAGTTTTATTAAATAGTTTTTATTAGTTCATAACAGTGCAAGAGTGAAGGATAGTTATAGGGAAGTTATGGAACTTTCTATTCTGACCTGGCTCCCAAAACGTTAATGAAACATTCTCTTTATTAGGAGCACCAGGAGCCGCTCTATCACAGCAGGCTACACAGTCTCTCTCTGTCTCTCTGTCTCTGTCTCTGTCCCTCCCTCCCTCCCTCCCTCCCTCCTCGAAGGTGCACTTGCTTTCTTCGAGCAGCGCACACATGCACACATGCACGTACACTCAGAAGATGCTGCAGATTCCAAGAATTCTGATAATTTCCAGACAGGAATCAGAAGTGCAGGCTATCAGTGGCTGACTGGCAGGGAGATGAATAGCTGTCTGCCACACCTATTCATCTCTGTCCCCTGCCTTTTATCCCCAGACCTAGGGTGGGGCTTCGCTAGCAGTGGTGGCTCTTCTGTCCCAAGGATCGGCCCACAGATTTCCACTGCTCTCCTCTCCTCTGCCTTATGTGCATCTGCATGTCAAGCACTGGACCCAGCTGTTCCTCCTCTTCCTCATCAGCCACCTCCGGACCTGGGGGTTGTTGACTCTCCATCTGAGGGCTGATGGACAGCCCAGGCTCCGCCTCTCTCTGCCACCTCCACTCCCTCTTCCTCCTCGGAGCTCTCAGGTTGCCTTGATGCTGACCTTGACTCCCATGCCTCCTCTTCCTTCTCCTCTGATTCAGGTGCTGGAGGGGCTGACAGGTCACAACACTTTCTTTCTAATCTCCTTGGATAAGTAAAAGAAAGAAATGGACACAGAATGCTGAGATGGCAACATAACTCCTTTGGTTTAGAATATTAGCAAAATAGTGGTAATTGGGGTGGGCTGCTGGGGGTTCACAGGGGTTTGGGAGAGCCCCCCAGCTAAGATTCTGTGCAGTTCGGAGGCCTCCAAATCCCACTCCTCCCTGGCCCTGCCCACCTGCCCCTCCCATGAGTCCCCATGTGGCCCGTTTTGGATGCAGGGAAGTACAGGGCGTGCGTGGAGGCTCAGGGAGAGCGAAAAATGGGCCTCCCGGAAATTCGGGAAGGCTGGAAATGGGTCCGTTCTCAGTTTCCAGAGAGCCTCCGGAGTCTGGGCAGGCCGTTTTCGCCCTCCTGGAGGTTCGACAAAAGCCTCCAAAGCCCGGGAAGGGCAAAATTGAGGCCGACTAGGCCACACCCACTATGGCCACACCCACCCAGCAACTGGGCAGAGAACCCTTTGCTAAAAATTTTGAAGCCCACCCTGGTGGTAATGTATGTTGAGGACAACGTAGCTAACAGCAGATGAGCCACAGTGGTTAATGCAGAGGTGGAATGCATGAAATATAAACTAGGATGTATTTCAGATAGATTGATCAGAGAAACACACATTACATCACATCTTAAATTGGCTACTGTCATCAATGGCCCCACAGAAAAGATGTTTTCTTACTGCCAAATATTGTGTTTTGAATGGGTTTTCTGTCTTATGCAGGTCTATGATACATTCCCATGGATTATGAATCATCTCCCAGGCCATCATCAGAGGGCCTTTGCTTGTTATGACTTTTCAATTTCTTTTCCAATGAAGGAGATCAGAAGTCATGAGAAGAGTGGGACACTAGATGATCCACAGAATTTCATTGATTTCTACTTGGCACAGATGGCCAAAGTAAGAGATGAATACCATTAGTATAGCGCTCTCCAAATTCAAACTTGTCTCAGATCACTAAGTATTTAGTTTAGTTTATTGTCATTGCATCTCGTACAACGAAATCAAACACCATCTTCAGTGCACATTATGACCATGAAAATAAACACAAACGCACATCCTTCACCCTTCACACATTGAACCGAAAACCCCTGATACCACACCAACACTGCACTATACAGCAGAATTCAAAAAAGCTACTGGCCTGGGATAGAAGCTGTTTTTCAGCCTAATTGTCCTTGTTTTTATTATTCTGTACCGTCTGCCAGAGGGTAATAGTTCAAAACAAGGGTTCCCAGGATGAGATGGATCTTTGAGGATGTTTTGAACTTTCTTAAGGCAGCGGGAGTTATAAAGCTCTTCCAAAGAGGGGAGAGGGCAACCAATGATCTTCTGGGCAATGACATTAACCCTCTGGAGTGCTTTCCTGTCTTTCATGGTGCAATTGGCAAACCATACAGAGGTGCAGTATGTTAAAATGCTTTCTATGGTGCAGCGGTAGAAGGTCACCAGCAGTTTTCCAACCAGTTGTTGTTTTCTGAGAAGTCTCAGGTAGTATAATCTCTGCTGGGCCCTTTTGACCAGTGCTGCAATGTGAGCCTCCCCCCCAGGTCAGGTCCTCTTTTAGGGTAACACCCAGAAACTTAAAACTGGCCACTTGCTCCACTTGGTCTCCCTTGATACGCAAGGGCTGGATGTTTGATCTGTTCCTTCTATAATCCACTATAAGCTCCTTGGTCTTATTGGTGTTGAGGACCAAGTTATTGTCTCCACACCACAAAAGCAACCTGTCTACCTCATCTCGGTAGGCAGACACTCATCCCCCCGGGAGATAAGTCCCACCACTGTTGTATCATCTGCAAATTTTCCTCTCAGTAAGTGCTCACAAAAAGTTCAGAATAACATAGTTGGAAGGGACCTTGGAGGTCTTCAAGTCCAACCCTTTGCTCAGGCAGGAAACCCTATCCCATTTCGGACAAATTTTCTCCAATCTCATCTTAAAACCCTTCAGTGATGGAGTACCCACAACTTCTGAAAACAAGCCATTCCACTGATTAATTGTTCTCACTCAGGAAATGGGCGTTGGTCCTTACCTGACATGCCACTTCTCTTGGAGCTGGGAGGATCGTCCAGTGATGGGTGGAGCTTCAGTCTCTGCTGTTGTAGGCTGAGCTTAATTTCCAAGGGACGCCTCCTTCTTCCATCATGTGTCCAGTCCTGGCGTCCCAGTTTATGCGAAGACGAGGAGACCCGGCAGTCGTGCCCTCCTCTTACTAAACTTAAAGTGCACTGGCCAAAAGCAAGACCCCCTCCAGATGGTGAAATAGACAAGAAAGAAAAGGGAGGGGCTGGACGATCCTCCCAGCTCCAAGAGAAGTGGCGTGTCAGGTAAGGACCAACGCCCATTCTCCTTAGAGCTGGTCGAATCGTCCAGTGATGGGACATACCAAAGCTGGGGCCTGTCCTATGGGAGGGACACCGTCTGGTCTGTTGACTCATCAGGATCCCTAAACACCTTTTGGAGGACCCTTCTTCCGAAGGAGGCCTCTGCCGCTGCGTACCTGTCAATCTTATAGTGCCTAATGAAGGGTGACGGGGATGCCCACGTTGCTGCCCGACAGATGTCGAGTATTGGGGCCTGTGTGGCCCAGGCAGCTGAGGTAGCCGCACTCCTAGTTGAGTGAGCCGTAATTCCCTTGGGCACTTGTAGGGCCTGGACCTGGTACGCCTTGGAAATGGCTGCCCTGATCCAACGGCCTATGGTGGTGGAAGGTACCTTGAGTCCCTGTGACTTTGGTTGGAAGGATATAAACATGGCCTCGGATTTACGAAAGGACTGTGTGCGTTTAATATAGATTCGCAGGGCCCGTCTAACGTCTAAGGTGTGCCATAGGGTCTCCCTTTCATGGGTTGGCCTGGGGCAAAAGTTAGGGAGGATAAGTTCCTGAGCCCTGTGGAAGACTGAGTTAATTTTTGGTAAGAAGGAAGGGTCAAGTCGGAGGACTACCCGGTCTGTGTGGAAGACGCAAAGATCCTTTCTAATTGATAGAGCAGCGATCTCTGAAATCCTACGAGCTGATGTGATAGCGACCAGGAATACTACTTTATAAGACAGGAACTGAAGAGGCACCTCTCTCATAGGTTCAAAGGGTGGCCTAGTGAGAGAAATCAGGGCCTTATTGAGGTCCCAAGTGGGATAACGGTGAATGGACGGTGGACGTAAGTTTGTGGCCCCTTTCAGAAAGGCTTGGATGCAGGGATGGTGAGAGAGGGAGGAGACCTTTTCGCAGGAAATGACGGTGGATAGGGCTGCCACCTGACGCCTTAGTGTATTGGGGAATAGACCCTTACTGAGCCCCTCTTGGAGGAAGTCAAGGATTTGGGCGACTGACGGTACCTTTGGGTCGATGTGGAGACTGGAACACCACTTGCGGAAGGAGTCCCAAGTGGCGTCATAAATCCTTGTAGTGGAGGGAGGCCGGGCTGCTAAGATGGTATTAATAACCTCAGTGGAAAGGTTCTCTCTCCTCAGACGTTCCCGCTCAACCTCCAAACGGCTAGTTGGAGCCATTGGGGGTCCGGGTGGAGAAGGGGCCTTGGGACAGGGAGATCCTGTCTGCTGGTATCCTCCAAGGGGGCTGTGGAAAGACTGCGGAGGTCCGCGAACCAGGAGCGACGGGGCCAATAAGGAGCTACCAGGATCAGTTCCGCCCTCTCGTGGAGTATCTTCTGGATGACTCTGGGGACCAGAGCCAGAGGAGGAAAGGCATAAAAGAGGCCAGAGGGCCACGGGCATCGTAAGGCATTGTAGTTCTCTGCCCCTGGTGTCGGGAATCTGGAGATGAACTGAGGGAGTTGGGCATTGGATGGAGAGGTGAACAGGTCTATTACTGGCAGGCCGAAAATCACGGCTGCTTCCCTGAACAGGGCCGGGTGAAGGCGCCACTCCACCTGGTCTATGGTGGCCCTGCTTAACCAATCTGCTCGGGTGTTGTCGATGCCCGAGATGTGATCTGCTGTGAGGGAAAGAAGGTGTGACTCCGCCCATCGGCAGAGGCGCTCGGTCTCCCTCATTAGACTCTGGGTGCCCCCTTGCCTGTTGATATGAGCCTTTGCTGTTATGTTGTCTGTAAGGATGAGAACGTGACAACCCTTTAACTGAGGGAGGAAGCAGCGGAGGGCCAGGTGGATGGCCCGAACCTCTAGCCAATTTATATTGCACCTGCTCTCTGTGGCTGACCATTTTCCCTGAGCTGTGCTGGACCGCAGATGGGCGCCCCATCCGGACAGACTGGCGTCTGTGGTGACGGTGATTCTTGGGGGCTCCTTGAGGGGGCAGCCCTTGTTGATCGACGCCTTGTTCCACCAAAGGAGGGAGGTGAAAACCCTTGGCGAGACCTTGACCTTGCGTCGGGAGTTGCTGGAGCCGGCTCTTTGGTACGGGAGCAGGAACCACTGGAGGGACTTGGAGTGGAATCGAGCCCAGGGGATAACGGAAATACAAGAAATCATTTTCCCTAGTAATTTTGATAGTTCCAGGAGAGGGACCTTCTTTAGCCATCTGATAAGTTTTACTGATTGCTGGATGCTGAGTATCCTCTCTGGAGAGATGAACACCCTTGCCCTAACTGTGTCTATGATGGTTCCCAGATGGGGTAACCTGGTGGAAGGGGTGAGCTGGCTTTTCTTCCAATTTATTTGGAAGCTGTGTTCCTGGAGGGCGGAGAGGGTAATGAAAGTGTCCCTGGTAGCCTGATCCCTGGAGGAGGATAGGATGAGAATATCATCCAGGTAGCAGTGGAGCCGTACCGGGATGGTTCTGAGGTGTGCAGCCAGAGCGGCCAGGATCTTGGTGAAAGTCCTGGGGGCGGAGGCCAGTCCAAATGGGAGGGCCGTGTACTGGAAGTGGTGATTGTTATAGCTAAAACGCAGGAATTTGTAGTGGGAGGGTCGGATTGGGATGTGTAAATATGCCTCAGAGAGGTCAATGGAGGACAACCAATCCCCCTGTCTAATCCCCGAGAGGATGGATTGTAGGGTGTTCATTTTGAATCTACGATAAACCAGGTAGCGGTTTAGCCGTTTTAGATCCAAGATGGCTCTCCATCCCCCTGAGTGTTTGGGTACCACGAATAAGTGAGAGTAAAACCCTTGTCCCCTTTGGGATGGAGGGACTGGCTGGATGGCCTGTATCTCCAGTAGATGCCGAATTGCTGCCTCCATGAGGCTGCGTTTGGTGTGGATTTTAGAAAGGGGGCATGCCATGTAGAAATCAGGGGGGATGGAGAAGAATTCGAGGGCAAGGCCAAATCTGACGGTATCCCTGACCCAGGCATCTGAGGTGAATGAGTCCCACTGGTTGGCGAAGGATTTGAGTCGTCCGCCAATTGGGATCAAATCGGGAGGTTTATCTGGAGCGCCTGAAGGGCCTGGTGCTGGAGCCGTGAAAGGGCCTCTTAAAGTTTCCCCCTCTCCTGTGTCTGTCAAAGGAGTCAGGCCTATCCTGGGGCTGTCCCGAACCAAAGGAGGGGGGCCTTTGGTATCTGGGAGGGAAGGGGGGTTGGGGATAGGGACGAAAGGAAGACCTCCGAAAAGGCTGCAGGGGTCTGTGATCTGACTTACGGGCGAGGGATGGGAGGTACTTCTTCTTGTTCCTTCCTTCAACTAGGAGAGGATCCAGGGAAGGGCCGAATAGTTTATTTCCCGTGAGGGGAGTGGAGGCTAATTTCATCTTATTTTTGAGATCCGCCTGCCAGTGCCTTAGCCAGAGCAGGCGGCGGGCAGAGACATGTGAGGAAATGGCGCGGGAGGAGAATTTCACGGAGTGAAAAGTAGCATCAGCTGAGAACTCTGCCGCGGCAGTGATCTTAGCTATGTCTTGATGGGCACGTGTATTAGAAGTCGGGACATGTTGTTTAAGCTGGCGGAGCCAGCGGATAGAAGATCTGATGAAAAATGAGGCGGCCGTGGCTGCCCTGATCGCCCACGCGTCTGATTGGTGAGCTCGACGCAGGGCCAGTTCCGACCTCTTTTCTTCCGGCCTGAGGGCCTCCAGGGGGTCACTGAGGGCGGAAGAAGAAGCTAGGCTCATGACAGGCTCGTCAACCTCCGGAGTATTTAACAAGTTGGACAGCTCAGGGTCAAGATTAAAAAAACGCTTATCATGGGCTGAAGGCGCTGGGGGGGCGGTAGAGGAAGCCAGTTTCTTGGAGATAAGGTCCAAGAATATGGGGGGGCTGGGATGACCTCAGCCTCCACCACCGGCTGCTTGAACATGGAGTCCTCTAGTGTTGCCAAGTCTGAGGGAGAGGGAGTAGGAAGGCCTTGGGTGGCTAGACCCGAGATGTTCCTGGCCTTGTAGAGGAGTGATTTGAAAAGCTGACGCTTAAAGAGCCCTACGAAGGCGGGAAGGTCAGGGGTGAGCCCCTCGTCCTCGGACATTTCCGGCTCTGACGGGTCAGAGTCCGGGAGGGGTTCGTCGAATGGGAGCGACCCCAACTCAAATTGTTCCCCCCCCCCTCTAATGCGTACAGATCTAGATCCCCTGCCCCCTCCTCATCGTCCTCCCTAACTGAGGGAGAAGCTGTCTCCTGAAGGGGTATCTGTTCGTGGGAGTGGAGAGGGGATGGTCTTACGGTTTCGGTGGTTTGTGTAGGCCACTCTGGTCTGGCTATCCTCTGCATTCCCTCCGCAATCCCCTGGCGGATGGCCAACTCCATCCAGGCTCTGAGTTGTTCCGGGACCGCCTGAGGTAGAGTGTCTTCCTGTCACAGGCCCGCGGCCGTTGGCGTGAAAGTAGCCTCTGGAGTTCTCCTGGGTGTCGTTGTGGAGTCCTGTTGTGCCTGGAGGGAGGGAGAGACTGCAGGAGGGGGAGGGAGAGCAGAGGTAGAAGGGGTGGCTGGTGCTGGGAGCACTGCACCGGACTGTTTGGCGCACTTTTCTATCTCTTTTTCTAGCGCCCTGTGTCGCCTTAGGGCTTCCTGTTGGGAGGCTTTAGTGGGCACTTTAGCCTGACTGCGCAGGTGTCTGGTCTTTTGTTTGGCCTTTAAGGAAGGGCCTTTTGAAGGATTGCCTTCTGACATTCTGGATGATTGAAAACGGTGTGGATCAAGAGTAAGGTAGTTGGCACCTTAGGGGTCGACCTGCAATTAAGGCCGGGAGCCCTGGGGAGCTATGCGTTCCCCCCGATCAATCAGTTAGGATCAATGAATTGGCCTGGTAAAAGGCGTTACTCTTTTTTCTGCTTCTTTTCTTTTTTCTGCTTCTTTTCTTTTTTTTTTTTTGATTATATGATCAGAAAAAAACCTTTATTCTGTTTGAGATTTGAAAGAAGCTGCTGCCTCTTCCTTTCCTCTTGCTTCTTCTTCTTTTCTTCTTCTTTTTTTTTTTTGAAATTCGGCTGTTTGGAAACTGCAAGTGCCCTGAAGGGCAATACACAAGGCCTGCACCAGACTGCCTTCCCAGACAAAAGGAAACTGGGTGGGAGTGGTGGATAGGTTACCGCGGCCGCTACGGCTGGCCGGGTGCTAAAACACTGTAGAAAATTCAATCAAGCAATCCAAGCCTCCAATGATTCTTAGAAGAAATAAAGAGCACCAGAAAACACTGTAGAGCAGGCCTACGGGTCCTGCTGTCCTTGAAATTAGGCTGCAGTAAAGATCGGGTTGATAAAGGCCTCACAAAATGGCGGCCGGCCACGAGGCGGCCGCAACTTCGAGGGCCTGCAGGGGCCTAGCAGCAGCAATGGAGGCCTCCCTAGGGGCGATCTGACTCCCCAGGGGAAGGAGTTCCAAAGAAACGAGGCTCAAACGAAATTTAGTTGTATAAGTAATTCAGAGGCGGGGGGGGAAAACGGAACAAAAGGAGCCTTTTAAAATGAACGGAGACAAAACAAACGGCAGCAAGGCAAAGGGAAAGGGTGGGGGGCAGCCTGTAAAGGGTGCTAGCCCTCCCCTGGCTCCCCTGGGGCCGGGAGGCCTCCCAGAGAGGAGGAAAAATTAAAAGGTAACCAACCGGGCGCAGGGCTAAACTGAGAATAAAAAAGAATAAAGAAACGATACAACCTGAGGAAAAACTGCTGAAATCTCAATCGAGAGGGTTTTGCTGAAAGCAATGGCCAGGAGCACAATCGCAATCTGCCTACTCTGCACAAGGCTGAGCATAAACTGGGACGCCAGGACTGGACACGTGATGGAAGAAGGAGGCGTCCCTTGGAAATTAAGCTCAGCCTACAACAGCAGAGACTGAAGCTCCACCCATCACTGGACGATCCGACCAGCTCTAAGGAGAATTTCTCCTTACTTTTATTTTGCTTCTCTCCCTGATTAGTTTCCACCCACTGTTTCTTGTCCTGCCTTCAGATGCTTTGGAGAATAGGTTCACCCCCACCCACCCACCCCGGGCTGAGAGAATAACTGGCCCAAAGTCACCCAGCAATTTTCATGACTAAGAAGGGCCTAGAACTCAGCCTCTTGATTTCTAGGTCAGCACCTTCAACACTAGACCAAACTGGTTCTCATCATCAAGTTCTTTTGCATTATTCCTGCCCTTTTGCCTAAGTTTAGCTATGCATTCACAGAATAAAGATGATGGAGGTCATTTTAATTAAGAAATCCAGATTTCCTCTAGTCTGTTAACTAATCAATGTTCTATTTGACTCTTAAGCATGTTTCTTATTAAGTAAAGATAGTTTCCTTTTCATGTCTCTCAA
>NC_142012.1:164580800-164602848 GCF_049901735.1 Notechis scutatus | reverse complement strand
TTGGTTGGTGTTTGGAGACTCTTTGTGTTTGAAATATTTCTTAGTAACTTTATCTAGTGTTCTCTTGGCAGCCTTGCACCACCTTGGCAAGGCTCGTTCTTATCAGAGACAATTAGTTTGAAACAGCCTTTTAACCGGGAAGGAACGGAATTCGTAAAGAATCATTAAAAGGTTTTGCTGTTACCTCCATTTCGTGTTTGTTTCCTTGGAACAAGGTTTGGGTCAAAACAAATTCAGAGGCATCGGTGAGGGAACCATACATGTAGTCCTTGACTTATGACCACAACCGAGCCCAAAAATTTCTTATTGTTAAGCAAGGCAGTTGTTAAATAGGTTTTTGCCCCCATTTCATGACCTTTCTGGCCACAGTTGTGAAGCGAAGCAATGCGGTTGCTAAGTGAACCACGTTCAGAGTATATTCATTAACTGGCAGTGGCATGGTTAACAAAGTAAGCATGGCAACAGACTGTTAGGTATAACATTGATACCAAATATGGTTTGGGTGAATAAATATATAAAACTTAGATATCATGGTTTAAGTGCTTATCACTTTAAGCACAATGCAGCAGGCAATTAGCCGATTAAGGGTGCGGTTAGAAGTTACAATATAAGGAAGCATTAGAAGCTGGAAAGCTTACTGTCTGTAACTGGCTGTAACTGTAACTGTGTGCTGCTGCGACTAACTGTGATTACTGACTGTGAGTGCCTGTGACTGAACTGTTATTGTTTGCTACTGTTTGCTGAATATCCAGCGTTTGTTTCTCTGGAGAGTGAAACCGGAGGAGGAGAAGATATCTTTATCGGCTGATAAAGATATTGCAAGGACTCTTAACTTGGACTATACTAGTGAGTCTTACTGGATGGAAATACTGTGAATGACTTAATGGACTGAATGACAATGCTTAAACTCTAACTGGATTAAAAACTATTTAAACTACAAACAGTGTTTGTGTTCAGTGTGTGTATACTCTGGGGCCCTTCCGCTCTTCTTTGGCTGCCTGGCTTGACTACTGCTGCAATACTCTGCTAGGGGTTAATCTCCAAACCCTAACATTGGTTATGGGCCCAGCAGCATAGTCTAACTAACCAGGATACAGCAGAGAGAGTTGGTGTGAGTTGCACATTACTGTAAAAACAAACTGTTTTAATTAGTTTAAAATAGTCAAAATATCTGAAGAGTAATGGCACAAGTAAATTTGTCACAACTGTCCATGATATCCAGGCTGGATGGAACAAACTATGTTTCATGGTCAATGAAATGTAGTTTACTTCTACGTAAAGAAGGTTTGTGGGACATTATAGCAAACCCACCAGATGTGAGTAGCTGGGATCCTGCTAATGATGATGATAAAGAAAAGTTACAAGACTTTAAACTGAAGAATGAGCAGGCTTTATGCATCATAGGACTGACTCTCTGTGATCAGCAGCTTGTCCATATTCGTGGAGAAGAAAATGCTGCAAACTGCTGGGAGAACCTCAGGAAGATTTATGTTCGGGACAGTGTAGGAGCACATATAAATCTTACACGGAAGCTTTTTCAACGCATCTTCAGAGGAATGGAGATATGTTAGTTCATTTAAACTGTATGAAGAGCATTTTTCAAGATTTGCAAGAAAAAGAGCTTATATTTAATGAACTGCAACAAGTCTACATAATATTATCTTCATTAGATCAAAGCTATGATGACTATGTGACTTCGTTAGAGGTATTGCCAAAAGAAAGCCTCTCATTAACCGAGATAACAGGCAGGCTACTAGAAGAAGCCAGAAGAAGGCGTGAGCGTGACGAGCTGAGAGAAGATAAGAAAGAAGAGAAATTATCTTCAAAGTTTGAAAGAAACCAGCTAAGCAAAGTACAGCACCTGGAAGAAGAGAATTTATCTTCGACGGCATACACAATTAAAAAGTGTTTTAATTGTGGAGGCAGAGGACATTTGGCAAGATTCTGCAAAAAGAGAAAAGCCAGAATGTAAAAAGCCAAAGAAAGCATTTGAACTAGCCACGATTAGCAACTCTGATGTGAAGAATAATTTATGGGTGGTTGACAGTGGCGCATCCCACTGCATCACAAGAGATAAGACAAAATTTATAAAAATGTCTACAAGCTCTCAACATATATCTTCTTGCCAATGGCTGGAACCTGAAAGCGAAAGGTCAAGGTTTTGCACGTTGTCCGTACATAAACCAGGATATAAAATGTTGTATGTACCGCAACTAAAGTTTAATTTGCTTTCAGTAAGGGTATTAGATAAATTAGGTTATGTAATTACTTTTAAGGATAATAATTGCATAATTGAAAAAGATAACAAAAGGGTAACTGCAGCTTTAAATGGAACATTATATGTATTAGATAATAGTAAGAAAGGGGAGGCTCAAACTGTATTTAATAATATAAAGCCTCATAATGAATGTATCCATTTATTGCATAGGCGTTTGGGGCATGTAAATTTTAAAATGCTAAAACGTACAGTTGAGTTATCTGAAGGAATAAGGTTAAAATCTTGTGATAAATATTTGCGTTGTAATGTTTGCTGTGAAGATAAGAGCAAAGTATTGCCTGCAAATAGGCTAAATGGTTTCAAAACAAAAGAGCCTTTAGAAGTAGTATTTGCAGACATAATAGGTCCAAAGAAACCCAGTATGGGGGGTGCTAGATATATACTGAGCATTATGGATCATTATTCTAGATATGGGTTTTGCTATTTAATGAAAAGCAAAACTGAAACATATCAACATTTTTAAATTGGCTTAGGTTTGCTGAAAGAAAGTCTAAACGACAACTGATAACCCTGGTGACAGATAATGGTACGGAATTTATTAATAACAAATTCCAGAACAGACTTAAGGTAGCTGGAATAGAGCATAAGAAGTCTGCTCCATACAGGCCAGAACATAACGCTTTTATTGAAAGAAGAGGTCAAACACTACAGGCAATGGTTAGAACAATGTTAAATGATTCTGGGTTACCTGATTCTTTGTGGGGGAGGCTACAATGTGTGCTAATAACATATTGAACAACGTTGTTAATACAACAACAGGTGAAATTCCATTCACCAGGTGGCATGGCAGGAAACCTGATCTAAGTTACCTGCACACATTTGGTGCACCAGCATGGGTGCATATTCCTGCACAACTCAGAAAAAAAGGGCAACATAGAGCTAAAAGATTTTTCTTCGTTGGTTATCAGGCAAACCATAGGGCATATAGATTTTGGGAGAAAGGCACATCTAAAGTGTTATGTAGTGCTAGTGCCCAATTTCTAGAACATGAAGGATGGGAGAAATTAGAACAGGATGCCAATAAAGATGTAATTATTGAATCCTATAGAAATCCCATTAGTTATCCCTGTAACTTTAAAAATAAAGTAAAGAGACAAATACAGGATGAAATAGTGCCCATAAAGGAAGAAACAGATTCAATAGCTGAACAGGATGAGGAAGATGAACAGGTAGTAGTTCAACAAAGTCCTCCTGTAAGCCCTATAATTCCCAGAAGAACTACACGTGTATCTAGACCGCCTGATAGGTACCAGGCTAACACAGTGTGCCAGATTAATCAAGTTCCTAATTCTGTAGAAGAAATTAAAAAGTATCCTACTAAGGAAAAGAAAGATGGTATGCAGCAATGAATAAGGAACTGAATTCATTAAGAGATATGAAGGTGTATGAAAATGCCAAATTACCTGTAGGAAAGAAATCCATTGGCTGCAAATGGATATTTAAGGTAAAAATAGATAAAGATGGTGATTTAATCCATAAGGCAAGGTTAGTAGCCCAAGGTTTTAGGCAGAATGCCAATGACTATGATGAGGTGTTTGCACCTAGTCTTAAGGCAGCAACCTTGAGGGCAGCTTTAGTGTGGGCAGCTAGTAAAAACTATATAGTTAACCATTTAGATGTGGAAACTGCTTACTTGCACGCCCCATTAAAACATATTATTTATATGAAAAAACCTGTTGGTATTAAAAGTGAAAATAAGGATAATAATGATTGTTGGTTGTTAAAGAAAAGCCTCTATGGTCTTAAACAATCAGGCTATGAATGGAACCAGTATATTGTAAAGGAACTAGACAATATAGGATTTAAAGCTGGTTTAGCCGATCCATGTCTGTTTAAGAGGAGACAAATGGGAAAGTATCATTATTATTACTATTCACAGATGACATTGCTTTGATAACTGAAACTAATGATGAAGCAAATAAAATAATAGCATCATTAGGAAAGAGAATAAAGATCAAGCAATTAGGGGAGATAAAGAAGTATCTCGGTTTGAATATAAAGAAAACACGGAAAGGTTTTAAGATATCTCAGGAAGATAAGATAAGCAAATTACTAAAAGATTACAAGATGGAGCTTTGTAATCCAGCTAAGACTCCAATGAGTCAGGAGTTTAGCAACACTGATGTACAAAGCCCTGAGTTTGATAAGGTGATTTATCAATCTTTAATTGGTAGTTTGAGTTATATTAGTAATTGGTCTAGACCAGATATTTCGTACTGCGTGAATCAGTTGGCTAGATTCAATTCTGCACCATGTGAAAGACACTGGATTGCAGCTAAGAGGATATTAAGATATCTTAAAAAGACAATGAATTATTCATTGTATTTAGAACCAAAGGGTGATTTAATTTTGAGTGCTTATGCAGATGCTAGCTTTGCATCAGAAAGAGACACTAGAAAGTCGACTTCAGGAACAGCCATAATGCTGGGTAATACATTAATAGGCTGGAAGTCAATTAGACAACAGCATATAAGTTTGTCTACTATGGAGGCAGAATTCTCCTGTTTATCATTGTTATGTACAGAATTAATAATGTATAAACAAATGTTAATTGATATAGGTATAACTGTAGATTATCCTATAATTATACATGAAGATAATCAGGCAGCAATTCAAATGGCCACAAATATTGGAGTAAAAACAAGGAGCAAGCATACAGATCTAAGATACCTAAACGTGAGACAATCTGTAAGAAGTAAGATGATTCAGCTAGAGTACTGTATGTCGGAGGACAATTTAGCTGATAATTTTACTAAAGCCCAAGGTGCCAGTAAGCACCAGGAGAGTTGTGAAAAATATGGGATAAGATTGTAAAGGTATTATATATTTATTTCACCCAAAAGGGGAGTATGTTAGGTATAACATTGATACCAAATATGGTTTGGGTGAATAAATATATAAAACTTAGATATCATGGTTTAAGTGCTTATCACTTTAAGCACAATGCAGCAGGCAATTAGCCGATTAAGGGTGCGGTTAGAAGTTACAATATAAGGAAGCATTAGAAGCTGGAAAGCTTACTGTCTGTAACTGGCTGTAACTGTAACTGTGCTGCTGCGACTAACTGTGATTACTGACTGTGAGTGCCTGTGACTGAACTGTTATTGTTTGCTACTGTTTGCTGAATATCCAGCGTTTGTTTCTCTGGAGAGTGAAACCGGAGGAGGAGAAGATATCTTTATCGGCTGATAAAGATATTGCAAGGACTCTTAACTTGGACTATACTAGTGAGTCTTACTGGATGGAAATACTGTGAATGACTTAATGGACTGAATGACAATGCTTAAACTCTAACTGGATTAAAAACTATTTAAACTACAAACAGTGTTTGTGTTCAGTGTGTGTATACTCTGGGGCCCTTCCGCTCTTCTTTGGCTGCCTGGCTTGACTACTGCTGCAATACTCTGCTAGGGGTTAATCTCCAAACCCTAACACAGACCAGCCAATGGGAGCTTTGCTGGGAATTGAAAGTGAAACTACACTTGCTTGCTTGCCGAAACTGATATCTGCTCCGAGTCAATCTCACTGTACACATGTTGTACTCTGACAATAAAGACAATAGTAATTGTGTATTGCTTATGTTACGTTGAAAGTATCTACAAATGGTATTGTAAACCTCACTCATCTTATTATGTTTATAAAGAAGTTAATGATCCTGCTGAATCAGTCACCTGTATACTCTTTGGACTTGAATTTCTGCTGCAAACTCCACACAAACCACACCGCAGTTGTTTAGTGAGCCACATGGCCATTAACTGAATCCGGCTTTCCCCCTTTGCTTGTCAGGAGGTCGCAAAAGGGGATATCGTGATCCCAGGACACAGCAACCATCATGAATATGTCTGAATTTTGATCGTGTGGGGATGCTGCAAAGGTTGTACGTGGGGAAAAATGGTCCTAAGTCCCTTTTTTTTTCCAGTTTGAACGGTTGCTGCAAGAATGGTTGAAAGTCAAGGTCTCCCTGTACTACTTTCTCTCTTGGAGGAATTGAGCTTTGAGCTTTCGTGTTTGCCATAAACAAGACAGTATTCCAGGTCTTCTACTTCCCTTGAACCAGCGTTGTGGCTTCTACTCTTACGACAACTTCAATCAACCCTGGAAATTTCCTGGCAGTAGGAACAATGAACCAGTGGAATGGAAGTTGCCTTCAGAAGTTGTGGGTGCTCCAACACTGGAGGTTTTTTTAAAGAGTCTGGACAGGGAGTTGGATTAGAAGAACTCCAGAAGGCCCGGAGATCCATAAATATGAAAAAGGGTTGCAGGAACTGAGAATTCGTTGGTTCGAAACGTTTGCTGGAACACTGACAAGCTAAGCTAGAGAAAAGAAGGACCAGGGGTGACATGGTAGCTATCAGCTTTGGAAGCCATGTTGAGATCTGATGCTCCCATGCTGCCACCATTGAGCCTGGGAAAGTGGGAGGGGGGAATTCATTGGAGTATATCTAGTTAGACAAAATAAAATTCTTTTGCTGATTCAAGTAGTCCTTAATGGGTCCAAGTCTCCATGGAGGGAAGTAAGCAGTGGGATGCCACAAGGTTCCGTCTTAGGCCCAGGACTCTTCAATATCTTCATTAACGACTTAGATGAGGGAATAGAAGGGGAACTTACCGAATTTCCAGAGGATACTAAGCTGGCAGGAATAGCCAACACCCAAGAAGATGAGCTCAAGATCCAGATGGATCTTGACAGACTAGAACACTGGGCCGTATCTAACCAAATGAAATTCAATGTAGAGAAAAGTAAAGTCCTACACTTAGGCAAGAAAAACCAAAAGTACACCCATAGACTGGGTGAAACCAGGCTCAATAGCAGGAACTGGGAGAGGGATCTTGGAGTCTTTGTGGACAACCAGCTAAATAGGAGCTAGCAGTGTGCAGCAGCAGCCAAAAAAGCTAGTGCAATCCTAAATTGTATTAACAGAGGGATACAATCAAGATCAAGGGAAGTACTCATACCACTCTATAAAGCCTTAGTAAGACCACACCTAGAGTACTGCATCCAGTTTTGTTCACCACATTATAAAAAAGATGTTGAGACTCTAGAAAAAGTACAGAGAAGAGCAACCAGGATGATTAGGGGACTGGAGGCTAAAACATATGAAGAACGGTTGCAGGAACTGGGCCTGGCTAGTCTAGGGAAGAGAAGGACCAGAGGAGACAGGAGAGCATCTTCCAATATCTGAGGAGCTGCCCCAGAGAGGAGGAAGGGGGTCAACCTATTCTCCAAGGCACCCGAAGGCCAGACAAGGAACAATAGATGGAAACTGATCAAGGAGAGATTCAACCTGGAAATAAGGAGAAACTTTCTGACAGGGAGAACAATCAACCCATGGAACAGAAGTTGCCCTTGGAAGTTGTGGGAGCGCCATCACTTGAGACTTTCAAGAAGGTCAGGGAGTGTCGCACATAATGAAAAGGAAGTAAATAATGTATATAATAAATAAGAGGGTATGAAAGTATTATGCCTTGTAAGTTTTGATAGGACACAAACGTATATATAATGTCACAGCGCTGTTTAATAACTTATTGGTATTTTGCATAAATGGAAAACAATTCAATTAAGCATTATTTAAAAAAAGAAAAGGAACTCTTACTTTGGGGCGGATGGCGATTGGGCCATGTGATGTGTTGATGGGAATAGGGGATGGATTTGTAAGTTTTCACTTCTGCAAGGAAGCCCCGAACTTCAGATTTGGGGTTCCACAGTTACTACCCAAATAAAAGGAACTTTAGAGAGGTGTCTATCTCGGAGTTATTGGGTGGAATGGAGGTTTGCTGGAACGCTGACAATAGCAGTGTTCCAATATTTGAGGGGCTGCCCCGGAGAAGAGGAAGGGGTCAAGCTATTCTCCAAAGCACTTGAAAGCAGAAGAAGAGAAGCAACGGATGGAAACTCATCAAGGACAGAAGCAACCTGGAATTTAAAGGGGAAACTTCCTAACAACAGGGAGGACAATCAAACCAGCTTTGCCTTCAGAAAGTTGTGGGTGCTCCATCGCTGGAGGTTTTGAAGAAGAGATTGGACAAGCATTTGCCTGGAATGGTATACGGTTTCCTGCTTGAGCAGGGGGCTGGACTAGAAGACCTCCGAGGTCCCTTCCAGTTCTGTTTCACTGCTACTTATTCCCCTCTTCCATTCAACGGTCACGTACCCAAGGGCAAAGTTGCTGTCCTCCCGCCAATCCACCATGCGACAGATGAAAAGGATGCTGGAATAGTCCTCGGGCGCGAGGCAAAATCGGGCGGGCAGTCGGCCAAGGCAACGTAGGTGCGAGGCACTCGGTGGTCCACGGGAGAGAACATGGCATACTTCGGAACAGGTCACTGTTGCGATCGGCCAAGAGGCGGATGAAGCCCATGGCGGTCCTGGAATGCTTCTTCTCCGATATGTAGACTACCTGGAAGAACCAAGAGACCAACAGGGAGGGGTGATTTGCGAAGGAACACTGCTTCTAAAATAAGGGACAATATTTGTAGCTCAGAGTTGTAGCTCTTTGGAGGAAAACTCAACTCCCTCTTCCGTTGTCAAACTAAACACGGTCAAACTATTGCTACTGTTCTTCTCTCGTCTCTCCTATTACCCATCTCCTTTTCTACTTATGACTATATCTTGTATCTTTACGATTTATATTGCTTTATTTTGTTTCCCTGTAGGATTTATGTTGATTGCTTATTTAGTATCCTATGACTGAGTGTTATGATTTATGATGAATGCATTTTTATGATGACTATGATCATGATTTATCATTTATAGCTTTTATGTACACTGAGAGCTTATGCACCAAAGGCAGATGCCTTGTGCGGTCCAATCACACTTGGCCAATAAAAGAATTCTATTCTATTCTGTTCTGGTCTGTTTGATTCAATTTCTTTTCTATTCTCTTCCCTTCCATCCCATCCCACCCTATTCCCTATTCTATCCTATTCTCTCTTCTCTTCTCTCTTCTCTTCGCTTCTCTCTACTCTTCTCTTCACTTCTCTTCTTTTCCCTTCCCTTCCATCCCATCCTATTCCCTATTCTATTCTATTCTATTCTATTCTATTCTATTCTCTCTTCTCTTCTCTCTTCTATTCCCTTCTATTCTCTTCCCTTCCCTTCTCTTCTCTTCCCTTCCATCCCATCCTATTCCCTATTCTATTCTATTCTATTCTATTCTATTCTATTCTATTCTATTCTCTATTCTATTTCTCTATTCTATTCTCTTCCCTTCCCTTCCATCCCATCCTATTCCCTATTCTATTCTATTCTTTATTCTCTCTTCTCTTCTCTTCTCTTTCCGTTCCCTTCCATCCCATCCTATTCCCTATTCTATTCTATTCTCTTCTCTTCTCTTCTCTCTATATTCTATTCCCTTCTCTTCTCTTCCCTTCCATCCCATCCTATTCCCTATTCTATTCCCTATTCTATTCTATTCTATTCTATTCTATTCTCTATTCTATTTCTCTATTCTATTCTCTTCCCTTCCCTTCCATCCCATCCTATTCCCTATTCTATTCCCTATTCTATTCTATTCTATTCTATTCTATTCTATTCTATTCTATTCTCTCTTCTCTTCTCTCTTCTCTTCTCTTCTCTCTATTCTATTCCCTTCTCTTCCCTTCCATCCCATCCTATTCCCTATTCTATTCTATTCTATTCTATTCTATTCTATTCTATTCCATTCCATTCCATTCCATTCCATTCCATTCCCTTCCCTTCCCTTCCCTTCCCTTCCCTTCCTTCCCTTCCCTTCCCTTCCCTTCCCTTCCATCCTATTCCCTATTCTATTCCCTATTCTATTTCTATTCTATTCTCTATTCTATTTCTCTATTTCTCTATTCTCTTCTCTTTCCATTCCCTTCCCTCCCATCCTATTCCCTATTCTATTCTTTATTCTCTTCTTATTTCTTTTCTCTTTTCTTGTTTGTGGCAGCCCCTCAAATCTTGGAAGACTGCTATCATGCTACCCTAATCCTTCTTTTCATTAAACTAGACACACTCAATCCTCGCAACCATTCTTCGTACATTTTTAGCCTTCAGTTCTCTCAGGCACCTTTGTCCGGGTTTTGTGCAGGAGTTCTGATGGTGTGCTGGTCTCGTGCCAAACTAACCCACTTTCTGGATTGGGGCAAGCGCATGGAGTCACCCAGAGCCACCCGGATCATTTTATGTATTGGTTAATTTATTTGCCGCCTGTCTTGCCGGCAGTTTGCGAGAATAAAAAGAATGAAAAGGAAAGGCGTGTAAAGCATAACAGAAGAAAATGGGACATCCATATGACACACACACACACACACACACACACACTCATTTTGAATGTGCGGGCAGCTTTGCCAAATTCCAGGGTGGGCAATTTTTCTATTCATGGCTGGCCATTTTTAGCTTGGTAATTTAATTGATGAACTGATGAGTTTAATTTTTTTTTTAAAAAAAGGAACGATACCTTTGCAGTCTTTTGAACACTCTGTTCCAGGTTTGCAGTCTCTTCTGATTTTGTAGCATGGATGCTGCAAGTTTCCAGATCTTTTCCTTTAAACAGAAAAAAGAAACCACACACACACAAACACATAAGAATACATTCACCGCATTTGGATCAAAGTTACGCACTTTGCCTTTTAAAATGTCCCTTTTTCGCCCGGTTTAAGGGCCAAATGTTTGGGGTTGGAAAGGAGCAAATTCATTATATAAAAAAAAAATTTGCGAACCGCAGGATTTCCAGATTCCCTCTAACCGGCAACCAAGAAAGAAAGAAATATGGTCCCCTTCCATTGTGTACATCTGCTAAAATCGAAATAAGCCCAAGATTGACAAAAAAAAAACCCACTCCTTTATACCAAACCATAATAAACGTAATGGTGGAAAACATGTTTTATTTCTTAAACACAAATAAGATGTTGGAATTTCTTGGCGCTTCCGACATCGGGGTCATTTAATTTGTTACTGTATATAAACAGTACCCTTTTGAAGGCTTGCATTCATTAAAATATTTAACTTCCCTTAGAGAGCGGTCAGCAATATCAGAAAATGTGCATTTAGCCCAGAAGCCTAAACCACATCTTCCAGTGGTATCGTCTTTGGTGAGGTCAAAAAGTCTCAAGAGAAAGTCAAAGCGGGACTAGAACTCCCTGTCGCCTGGTGATTAGCCCAAAGTCACCCAGCCGGCTTTCATGCCTAAAGCGGGACTAGAACTTCCTGTCGCCTGGTGATTAGCCCAAAGTCACCTAGCCGGCTTTCATGCCTAAAGCGGGACTAGAACTCCCTGTTGCCTGGTGATTAACCCAAAGTCACCCAGCCGGCTTTCATGCCTAAAGCGGGACTAGAACTTCCTGTCGCCTGGTGATTAGCCCAAAGTCACCCAGCCGGCTTTCATGCCTAAAGCGGGACTAGAACTCCTGTTGCCTGGTGATTAACCCAAAGTCACCCAGCCGGCTTTCATGCCTAAAGCGGGACTAGAACTTCCTGTCGCCTGGTGATTAGCCCAAAGTCACCCAGCCGGCTTTCATGCCTAAAGCGGGACTAGAACTCCCTGTCGCCTGGTGATTAGCCCAAAGTCACCCAGCCGGCTTTCATGCCTAAAGCGGACTAGAACTCCCTGTCGCCTGGTGATTAGCCCAAAGTCACCCAGCCGGCTTTCATGCCTAAAGCGGGACTAGAACTCCCCGTCGCCTGGTGATTAGCCCAAAGTCACCCAGCTGGCTTTCATGCCTAAAGCGGGACTAGAACTCCCGTCGCCTGGTGATTAGCCCAAAGTCACCCAGCTGGCTTTCATGCCTAAAGCGGGACTAGAACTCCCTGTCGCCTGGTGATTAGCCCAAAGTCACCCAGCCGGCTTTCATGCCTAAAGCGGGACTAGAACTCCCCTGTCGCCTGGTGATTAGCCCTAAGTCACCCAGCCGGCTTTCATGCCTAAAGCGGGACTAGAACTCCCTGTCGCCTGGTGATTAGCCCAAAGTCACCCAGCCGGCTTTCATGCCTAAAGCGGGACTAGAACTTCCTGTCGCCTGGTGATTAGCCCTAAGTCACCCAGCCGGCTTTCATGCCTAAAGCGGGACTAGAACTCCCCTGTCGCCTGGTGATTAGCCCAAAGTCACCCAGCCGGCTTTCATGCCTAAAGCGGGACTAGAACTCCCTGTCGCCTGGTGATTAGCCCTAAGTCACCCAGCCGGCTTTCATGCCTAAAGCGGGACTAGAACTTCCTGTCGCCTGGTGATTAGCCCAAAGTCACCCAGCTGGCTTTCATGCCTAAAGCGGGACTAGAACTCCCTGTTGCCTGGTGATTAGCCCAAAGTCACCCAGCCGGCTTTCATGCCTAAAGCGGGACTAGAACTCCCCTGTCGCCTGGTGATTAGCCCAAAGTCACCCAGCCGGCTTTCATGCCTAAAGCGGGACTAGAACTCCCTGTCGCCTGGTGATTAGCCCAAAATCACCCAGCTGGCTTTCATTCCCAAAGCGGGACTAGAACTCCCTGTCGCCTGGTGATTAGCCTAAAGTCACCCAGCCGGCTTTCATGCCTAAAGTGGGACTAGAACTCCCTGTTGCCTGGTGATTAGCTTAAAGTCACCCAGCCGGCTTTCATGCCTAAAGCGGGACTAGAACTCCCTGTCGCCTGGTGATTAGCCCAAAGTCACCCAGCCGGCTTTCATGCCTAAAGCGGGACTAGAACTCCTGTCGCCTGGTGATTAGCCTAAAGTCACCCAGCCAGCTTTGACATCTAAAGTGGGATTAGAACTCCCTGTCGCCTGGTGATTAGCCTTAAGTCACCCAGCCGGCTTTCATGCCTAAAGCGGGACTAGAACTCCCTGTCACCTGGTGATTAGCCTAAAGTCACCCAGCCAGCTTTGACATCTAAAGTGGGATTAGAACTCCCTGTCGCCTGGTGATTAGCCCTAAGTCACCCAGCCGGCTTTCATGCCTAAAGCGGGACTAGAACTCCTGTCGCCTGGTGATTAGCCTAAAGTCACCCAGCCAGCTTTGACATCTAAAGTGGGATTAGAACTCCTGTCGCCTGGTGATTAGCCCTAAGTCACCCAGCCGGCTTTCATGCCTAAACCGGGACTAGAACTCCCTGTCGCCTGGTGATTAGCCTTAAGTCACCCAGCCGGCTTTCATGCCTAAAGCGGACTAGAACTCCTGTCGCCTGGTGATTAGCCTAAAGTCACCCAGCCAGCTTTGACATCTAAAGTGGGATTAGAACTCCCTGTCGCCTGGTGATTAGCCCTAAGTCACCCAGCCGGCTTTCATGCCTAAACCGGGACTAGAACTCCCTGTCGCCTGGTGATTAGCCTTAAGTCACCCAGCCGGCTTTCATGCCTAAAGCGGGACTAGAACTCCCTGTCGCCTGGTGATTAACCCAAAGTCACCCAGCCAGCTTTGACATCTAAAGTGGGATTAGAACTCCTGTCGCCTGGTGATTAGCCCAAAGTCACCCAGCCATCTTTCATGCCTAAAGCGGGACTAGAACTCCCTGTCGCCTGGTGATTAGCCCAAAGTCACCCAGCCATCTTTCATGCCTAAAGCGGGACTAGAACTCCCTGTCGCCTGGTGATTAGCCCAAAGTCACCCAGCCGGCTTTCATGCCTAAAGCGGGACTAGAACTCCCTGTCGCCTGGTGATTAGCCCAAAGTCACCCAGCCGGCTTTCATGCCTAAAGCGGGACTAGAACTCCCTGTCGCCTGGTGATTAGCCCAAAGTCACCCAGCCGGCTTTCATGCCTAAAGCGGGACTAGAACTTCCTGTCGCCTGGTGATTGGCCCAAGTGTCTTAACCAGTTTTCATGCTAGGGGCAGATTAGAATCCCCAGTCTCCTGGTGACTAGCCCAGAGTCTCCTAGCTAGCTTTCATGCCTAAAGTAGGACTAGAATTCCTACCTTCCTGGTGATCAGCCCAAAGTCACCTTAAGATTGTCAGGAGAGACCTGTGTTTATTTATCTTGAACTGTCTCCGTGAGAAAATTAAAAGGGAGGGGGGGAAAATAATCTCAGGGCCAGTTGAACCCACAACTCTGCTTTAAAAGCGCTCTTGAGAATAATCTGAATGGGTGCGCGGCAGTATCTGAGACTCAGTGGTGGGATTACAGTAGTGAGGGATACACCAAAATCAACTCTGCAGGAAAAATATTTCCCCGAGCGACCAGAGTCCAATCCAATCAATACACTAAGGTCAATGTATAGACCCGTCTAGCCTACACTGATGCCCTCCAGATGTGTCGGTCTTCCATTTGTGCTGGCTGGGGATGAAGAAGGGCACCGATCCAACACAACTAGAGGATGAGAGGTGAGGAAGGGTTAGACAAACACCCTCCCTGCTGGAGCGGCTAGGAGGGGCCGGGTTCGTACATTCAAGCGAAGACCATGGCAGGTTTTTAGCGCTGAAGTGTCTCCCTGGCTAATGGGCAAAGGGTGCAGGGCAGAGCTAAGGAGCTAAGGAGCAGGACACCTTTAAGGCAAGGTGGACCCCATCCTGGCTTGTATGAAGACTGTTCCTTGGCCGGGTCTTGCCAGATGAAGGGACCTCTGCTTGGAGAACCTCAAGGGGCCACACAAAGGACCATAGACTCTCAAAGCCACACTCAGCGCATGAGCCCAATTCAAACATGACAGGCAAATGTTTGAACCCATCAGATGACCCAGGATTGACCATCCATCCATCTATCCATCCATCTATCATCTATCTATCCATCCATCCATCCATCCATCCATCCATCATCCATCATCTTCATCTATCCATCCATCCATCTATCCATCCATCCATAATCTATTTATCCATCCATCCATCCATCTATCGTCTATCATCTATCATCTATCATCTATCTATCCATCCATCTATCCATCCATCTATCCACCCATCCATCATCCATCATCTTCATCTATCCATCCATCCATCCATCCATCTATCTATCCATCCATCCATCATCTATCCATCCATCTATCCATCCATCTATCATCTATCTCGATCCATCCATCCATCCATCCATCCATCATCCATCATCTTCATCTATCCATCCATCCATCTATCTATCCATCCATCATCTATCTATCCATCCATCCATCCATCCATCTATCATCTATCATCTATATATCCATCTATCCACCCATCCATCCATCATCCATCATCTTCATCTATCCATCCATCCATCCATCCATCCATCCATCTATCTATCCATCCATCATCTATCTATCCATCCATCTATCCATCCATCATCTATCCATCCATCTATCCAACCATCTATCATCTATCTATCTATCCATCCATCCATCATCTATTATCTATCATCTTATCTATCCATCCATCTATCCATCATCCATCATCGACCTATCCATCCATCATCTATCCATCCATCCATCCATCATCTATCTGTACATCCATCCATCTATCATCTATCTATCTATCCATCCATCCAACCATCTATCATCTATCTATCTATCCATCCATCCAACCATCTATCATCTATCTATCCATCCATCCATCCATCTAAATTCTCACCTTTATTATTACTTATAACAATGTGGAAAACTCATCCAACACACCTTCTTCCTCCAATATGCCCAACAACAGCCCACGACAACTTCTTCCTCCTGTATGCCCCACAACAGCCCTGGGTTGGGATGAGAGAGAGGAACTGGTCCAAAGTCACCCAGCCGGCTTCTATGCTTAAGGCGGGACGATAACTCACAGTCTCCTGGTGTTTGACCAAAAGTCTCTCCATCAACTTTCATGCCCAAAAGGGGACTAGAACTCACCAGCTCCTGATGATTGGTGCAAAGTCACCCAGCCAGCTTTCATGCCTAAGGCGGGACTATAAGTCACCATCTCCTGGTGATTGGCCCAGTCACCCAGCCGGCTTACATGCCTAAGGCGGAACTAGAACTCACTGTCTCCCATTTCTAGTCTGGTATCTTAACCCACTAGACCAGGGGTGGGCAAACCACGGCCCGCATGGGCCACATCCGCCCGTTGGTCTGTCCAATGCGGCCCGCCCCTGAAAAAAATCGCTGCCATTGGTCTGTCCAATCCGGCCCGCCCCTGAAAAAAAATCGCTGGGCGTGGCATAATTGCCCTGTGCCGCGTGGCCCCAAAGCTGCAAAACAGTGCGGAGCGATCTAGGGTAGGAAAGAAAAGAAATTTGCAAAGGCCTCGGCTGGGAGTTCGAAATCACCTTCGAGTGCGACCTCTCCAAAGGTGAGTCCCCGCCGATCCCCTTTTTTCCCGGGCTTCAGGCTTAAACTTTGCAAAGGCAAAGCTTGCAGGCTGGAGCATCTTCCCACCGAGGAGCGGGAAGAGTTCCACCGGGCGGGCGGGTGGGCTGCTTGGAGCCACCTAAAGCTAGGCCGCTGCTGGTGGAGCTTTGCCCTGCCTTGGTGCCCCGCTTCCCGGCTCGGTGGTCCTGCTCGGGCGGCACTTTAAAAGCCTGCTCCCAGCACCCGAGCAACTTCCCAGCAACTTTCGCTTCGTTTTAACTCGCGGGCGCTCGCGCCTGGCCCCGAGCCGCGAGGCGGAAGGGAAGCCCGGCGGGCAGGTGGGCAGGCTGCTTGGAGGAGGCTCCGGGCTTCCCCTCCGCCAGGCGCGCGCCCGCGAGTTAAAACAAAGCCGAAAGTTGCTGGGAAGTTGCTTCGCTTTTCCAGGGCTTTGCAAAGGCAAACTTTGCAGGCTGGAACGTCTTCCCGCCGAGGAGCGGAAGGTTCCGCCCGCGGGCGGGGCGGGCTGCTTAAACTTTGCTCGGGTGGCACTTTAAAAGCCTGCTCCCAGCACCCGAGCAACTTCCCAGCAACTTTCGGCTTCGTTTTAACTCGCGGGTGCTCGCGCCTGGCCCCGAGCCGCGCGGCAGAAGGGAAGCCCGGCGGGTGGGCGGGCAGGCTGCTTGGAGGAGGCTCTGGGCTTCCTCCGCCAGGCGCGAGCTGAAAGTTGCTGGGAAGTTGCTTCGTTTTCAGGGCTTTGCAAAGGCAAACTTTGCAGGCTGGAACGCCTTGTCGCCGAGGAGCGCTTGCGCCTGGCCCCGAGCCGCGCAGGCAGAGGAAGCCGGGTGGGCAGGCAGGCTGCTTGGAGGAGGCGACCGGCGGTGCTCCGGCAGCAGCAAGAGGCAGTTTCGCCCGGCTCCGCTCAGGTGTCCGGCTGGGGCTGTCAGGAGTTGCTACCGGGCGCAGCTCTGGCGGCTCAGTCCCGCGTTGCCTTGGGAAGGAAAAGGCAAAACCAGGAGCCGCTGAGCCTGAGACTCCGATGCCGCTGCTCCCGTTGCAAAGCACCGCCGCGGCTCTTCCTTTTGCCTTTCCCTTCCCGAGGCAACGCGGACTGGAGCCGCGTGAGCCGCGCCGCGGTAGCAACTCCTGACTCCGAGGGAGGGAGCCTCCGAGGGGAGGGGAAGGAGGAGAAGAGGGGGGAAGGGGGCGATTCCCAAAAATCTTGTGCTGACCCGGCCCGTCTGTCAAATTTTAAAAGTCAATGCGGCCCCCGAGCCAAAAAGTTTGCCCACCCCTGCACTAGACCAAGGTTCAACCTTGGCAACTTTAAGACTTGTGGACTTCAACTCCAGAGTTCCTCAACAAGCTTTGCTGGCTGAGGAACTCTGGGAGTTGAAGTCCACAAGTCTTAAAATTGCCAAGGTTGGAGACCCCTGCACTAGACCAAACTCATCCTGCCTGGGCTACCTCGTTCATTTTCTTTAAAGCTACATAGAACATAGAGAAGTACCTGGCTTCCTTCTTCTTTAAAATCCTGTTTTACCTCCCAACACCTGTATTATATTGTTTGATTTATTTTGCAGATCCCACCCCATCCCCCCAAAAAAACAACATCCATCCATCCAGACATATTTCTTCCTTTCTCAACGACATGAGCTGTTAGGAAAAATTAAAGTATTCTAAATTATGCAGAAGTGCTGGAACGGTGTCGTGGGGAGGGCGAGGGCATGCTCTTGTAACGTTGTGCTTCAATCTTTTTCTCGGATTGCCCTCTGTCTGACGCGATCCAAGCAAGCAACCCTCAATCGGGAAAAACAGAGAAATGAGACTGGCCATCAGATCACGAGGAGGACAGCTCTTCCCCTTGGGGAAAGGAGCTGTAAAGAATCCGTGGCAGAAAAAAAGTCAATGTGATCCATGAATATAGACACAGCTGGCTTGAAAATATACTTCAGAGGTGCAGTCTTATCGCACCCACCTTGGTCCTAGAAGGCTGGCCACAGCTAGAAAGCGGTAGAAACCAGGAACTGTAAGAAGGGATATCTTGGAGTCCGAGTGGACAATCACTTAAATAGGAGGCAATGGAGTGCTGCAGCTGCCAAAAAAGCCAACGCAATCCTAGGCTGCATTAACAGAGGGACAGAATCAAGATCATGTGAAGTGTTAATACCGCTTTATAAGGCCTTGTTAAGACCACACTTGGAATCCGGCATCCAGTTTTGGTGGCCATGCTGTGAAAAAGATGTTGAGACTCTCTAGAAAGAGTGCGGAGAAGAGCAACCAAGAGGATTAGGGGGCTGGAGGATAAAATATATAAAGAACGGTTAGAGGAATTGGGTATGTCTGATGAAAAGAAGGATGAGGAGTGACATGATAATAGAATAGAATAAGAATTGAGAATTGAGAATAGAATAGAATAGAATAGAATAGAATAGAATAGAATAGAATAGAATTAGAATAGAATAGAATAGAATAGAATAGAATAGGATAGAATAGAATAGAATAGAATAGAATTAGAATAGAATAGAATAGAATAGAATAGAATAGAACAGAACAGAACAGAATTAGGAATAGGAATAGGAACAGGAACAGGAACAGGAACAAGAATAGAAATAGACATAGAAATAGAAATAGAATAGAAATAAAATAAAATAGAATAAAATAAAATATAGAACAGAACAGAATAGAATAGAATAGAATAGGGGAATATAATAGAACAGGAATAGGAACAGAATAGAAATAGAAATAGAATAGAAATGAAATAAAATAAAATAAAATAGAATAGAATATAGAATATAGAATAGAATAGAATAGAATAATAGTTTGGAATAGAATAGAATAGAATAGAATAGAATAGAATAGAATAGAATAGAATAGAATAGAATAGAATAGAACAGAACAGAACAGAATAGAATAGAATAGAATAGGGGAATAGAATAGAATAGAATAGAATAGAATAGAATAGAATAGAATAGAATAGAATAGAATTCTTTATTGGCCAAGTGTGATTGGACACACAAGGAATTTGTCTTTGGTGCAAATGCTCTCCATGTACATAAAAGAAAAGATAACATTTATCAAGGATAACAATCTTCCAATATTTGAGGGGTTGCCCCAAAGAAGAGGGGGGTCAAATTATTCTCCAAAGCCCCTGAAGGCAGGACAAGAAGCAACGGGTGGAAACTCATCAAGGAGAGAAGCAACCTGGAATGAAGGAGGAATTTCTTGACCGTTGGGTCAATTAATCAGTGGAACGGATTGCCTCTAGAAATTGTGGATGCCCCATCACTGGAGGTGTTTAAGAAGAGATTGGACAACCTTTGGCCAATAAAATATTCCATTCTACTCTTATTCTAAAATATTATTTTGCTCTTTCGGTCACCCCAATATAAAAAAAGATGTTGAGACTTTGGAAAAGGTGCAAAGAAGAGCAACTAAGAGGATTAGGGGGAGCTGGAGGCTAAAACATATAACGAACAGCTAAGGCAGAGGTCTCCAACCTTGGCAACTTTGAAGACTTGTGGACTTCAACTCCCAGAATGCCCCAGCCAGCAGAGCTTACTCTCTTGTAAACCCTTCCTCTGCAATCTCTCTCCACTTGAGGAGGTTAAGAGAAAAAAGGGGAATTCTGGGAGTTGAAGTCCACAAGTCTTCAAAGTTGCCAAGGTTGAGGACCCCCGAGTAAAGGAAACTAGCGATGATTAGCCTAGCAAAGGGAAGGCTTAGGAGAGACCTGATAGCAGTCTTCCAATACTTGAAGGAATGTCACATGGAAGAGGGGGGGTTGGTTTATTCCCACAAAGCACCTGAGGCCAGGAGAAAAATCCATCTGGGGAAGCTCATCAAAGAGAGATCCATCTTGGAAATAAGGAAGGACTTCCCGTTGGTTGAGAATGATTAATCAATGGAACAGCTTGCCTGTGGAACTGAAGAAGCTTCTTGGGTGAGAAGCAAAATGTTTTCAAGGGAAAATAAAAAAAACCAAGAACTGAAGAAGTCCAGTTGCCTTTTGAAAAGAAACTTTGGGCAACCGCCCTCTGGAGGATTGGAGAATATCCATAGTTGTGGATTCTCCAATCGTTGGAGGTTTCCATGTATAAATTGGACCACCAATTTGCCTGGGATGGTATAGGATGATCCCGCTTGGGCAAGCGGGTTGGACTAGAAGACCTCCAAGGGTCCCTTCCAACTCGGTTATTCTGTTAACTTATTCTGTTAAGCTGAGCGAGGTGTACATCTTGGACCAGTGGTGGGATTCAATTTTTTTATTTTTTTTTACTAGCGGTTCTGTGGACATGGCAGGGAAGGGTACTGTAAAACCGTGATGGTGAACCTATGGCACGCGGGCCACAGGTGGCACGCAGAGCCATTTGTGCTGGCACATGAGCCCCAGCCGATCTTACCTGCACTGCACATGTGCGCGACTCCTAGCTGATTTTCGGCCCGTTTGAGGCCATTTTTGCCCTCCTGGAGGCTGGAGGGAAGCCTCTGCGGCCTCGGGAGGCCGAAAAACGGCCCTTCTGGAAATACACGAAGTGCTGAAACGGGCCCGTTTTCAGCCTCCAGAGGCTTCCCCCGAGCATCCGGGTGGGTGAAAACAGCCTCCCGCAGGCTCCACAGGCCCTCCAGAGACTGAAAACGGGCACTTCCGGTATTTCCGGAAGGCCCGTTTTTCAGCCTCCTGAGGCCACAGAGGCTTCCCTCAAGCCTCGGGAGGGCAAAAACGGCCTCAAACGGGCCGAAAATCCGCTGGGAGGTACACGCATGAGCAGTGCGGGTAAGAGGGCGGGGTGTTGTACACTCATGCGCAGGGGGCGGGGCGCATTGCATCGTGGGTGCTGATGCATGCACGCTTTTACCCAGGGGTGGGATTCAAAATTTTTAACCACCGGTTCTGTGGGTGTGGCTTAGGTGGTGGACATGGCTTGGTGGTCATGTTATTGACTGGGCGTGGCCAACTCAATATTACTCACATCGAGGCACGCATCTCCTCGCCTGGCCTCTCATGACTGTGGGGATGCTGCAACAGTCGTTAAGGGTGAAAAATGGTCATGTCACTTTTTTCAGTGCCATTGTAACTTTGAATGGTCACTCCACACAAGCAAAGTACCAGCAAAGGAGGGGGAAAAAACTCCAGAGAGGTTCCTGAGACAGGAAGTCTAGTCCTGCCAAGAATGTAATAAGGGTTAATGGAGAGGCAGTTTCTGTAAGCAACACCAGAATGTTTCCTTCCTGCCTTCCTTACAGGATTAGGCCAGTAATTTCTTCTAACAACCGGTTCTCCAAACTGCTTAGAAGGTTAACAACCGGTTCTAGCGAATAGGTGCGAACTGGTAGAATCCCACCCCTGCTTTCACCACACCACAACAGAAAGTTTCGTCATCACTGCTGTAAAATCTCCAGTCAGAGGTGGGATTGGCCGGTTCTCCAAACTACTCAAAATTTCCGCTACCGGTTCTCCAGAACTGGTCAGAACCTGCTGAATTCACCACCTCTGCTCTGGGCAATTTTGGCAGAGGGGAAGTAAAATTCGGTGGAATCCGGCAGCTCAGGAACCCACTGGCTCCTCACACACACACACCCCGGCAGCAAGAGAGAAAATCACCTGATCCTCCA